>NW_013572716.1:1811-2156 GCF_000499745.2 Eimeria mitis | reverse complement strand
GCAGCAGCAGCAGCACCAGCAGCAGCAGCAGCAGCAGCAGCAGCAGCAGCAGCAGCAGCAGCAGCAGCAGTATGCCCTGACCCTAGAGGGGAGCACTCAGCTGTCCCCCCCACTGCGAGCTGTCTTTCTGTCTTCCATAGCTGCGCATACACCCCAGCAACCATTCAGCAGCAGATCAAGCTCAACAGCAGCAGCAGCAGCAACTCTAGCAGCAGCAGCACCAACTGCGGCAGCAGCAGCAGCAGCAGCAGCAGCAGCAACAGCAGAAGCAACAGCAACAACAGCAGCAAATGCAACAGGTGCAGCAGCAACTGCAGCAGCAGCAGCAACAACTGTAATAGCAGA
>NW_013572716.1:1234-1775 GCF_000499745.2 Eimeria mitis | reverse complement strand
CAACAGCAGCAGCAGCAGCAGCAACAGCAGCAGCAGCAGCAGCAGCAGCAGCAGCAGCAGCAGCAGCAGCTGGACCTGTATAGTGGAGTCAACCCCACAGGATACGATGCGGTGGTTTTTGCTTAACCGTGGCAGCTGCTGCTTCTTGCTGCTGCTCTTCTGCTGCTGCTCTTCAGGAGGTAAAAACAGCAGCTGCATGCAGCAGCAGCAGCAGCAGCAGCAGCAGCACATGCACAACTCAGCTGTACAGACACCTCAGCAACTATATATGGACCCACAACAGCAGCAGCAGCAGCAGTAGTAGCAGCAGCAGCAGCAACAGCAACAGCAGCAGCAGCAGCAGCAGCAGCAGGAGTAGCAGCAGGTGTAGCGGCAGCAGCAGAACATCTGCCTGCAGGAACAGCAGCAGCTGGGAGCAGCAGCGATGGCTACAGCAGCAACTGCAGCAGCAGTATATAGCAGCAAAACAACTCATATATGCTTGCTGCTGCTGCTGCTGCTGCTGCTGCTGTTTCTGCTGCTCCCGTGCAGCAACACGTAA
>NW_013572716.1:824-1134 GCF_000499745.2 Eimeria mitis | reverse complement strand
TATATGGACCCACAACAGCAGCAGCAGCAGCAGTAGTAGCAGCAGCAGCAGCAACAGCAACAGCAGCAGCCACAGCAGCAATCGCAGTACCAGCAGAAACAGCAGCAACCGCAGCAACAACAACCACAGCAGCAGCAGCATCAGCAGCAGCAACAACAATCACAGCAATAGAAGCAGCAGCAGCAGCAGCAGCAGCAGCAGCAACAGCCAACAACAACATTCACAGCAACAGAAGCACCAGCAGCAGCAGCAACAGCAGCAACAACAATCACAGCATCATCATCATCATCATCATCATCATCATCACCAT
>NW_013572716.1:396-724 GCF_000499745.2 Eimeria mitis | reverse complement strand
CAGCAGCAGCAGCAGCAGCAGCAGCAGCAGCAGCAGCAGCAGCAGCAGCAGCAGCAGCAGCAGCACCTGCACGATGCGGTTTCCATGTGCGTGGTGTTCTGAGGAGCCGACGGTTCCCCCCAGGGGATGTTTTGCTGCTGCAGCAGGCGGGCGCTGCAGTGAAGGCCCGCTGCTGCTGTGGCCTGCTGCTGCTGCTGCTGCTGCTGCTGCTGCTGGGGCTGAAGCAGCTTGTGCTGCAGCTGCTGCTGAACCAGCGGCTCCGCCGCCTTGTGATGCTTGGGATGCTCCTGCTGCTGCTGCTGCTGCTGCTGCTGCTGCACGATTAGAT
>NW_013572716.1:0-296 GCF_000499745.2 Eimeria mitis | reverse complement strand
AGCAACAACAATCACAGCATCATCATCATCATCATCATCATCATCATCACCATCAGCAGCAGCAGCAGCACCACCACGAGAAGCAGCAGCAGCAGGCAAGCGGGAATCACCTCCTCTGCTGTTTGCTGCTGCTGCTGCTCTTTGCTGCACGGATCGATCTGCTGCTGCTGCTCTGCTGCCTGCAGCAGCAGCAGCTGCAGCTGGTGATCCTGCAGCAGCAGCATGTTCCTGCTGCTGCTGCTGCTGCTGCTGCTGTCCTCTTGCGGCGTTTGCAGCAGCAGGTGTGGAATTTGCTG
>NW_013572715.1:5498-5791 GCF_000499745.2 Eimeria mitis | reverse complement strand
GTTTTTGGTGTTGCTGCTGTTGTTGTTGCTGTTCCTGTCGCTGCTGCTATTGCTGCTGCTGCTGCTGCTGCTGCTGTTGCTTCTGCTGGTGGTATTGCTGTTGCTGCTATCGCTGCTACTGTCTCGCTGCTTCTGCTGCTGCTACTGCTGCTGCTTCTGCTGCTGCTGCTGCTGCTTCTAGCACTGTTGCTGCTACTGCTGTTGCTGCTGGTGGTCTTGCTGCAGCTGCAGCTGCTGCTGTTGCTGTAGCTGCTGCCATTGCTGCAGCTTCTGTTGCTGTCTCCTGGTGTTGA
>NW_013572715.1:5054-5398 GCF_000499745.2 Eimeria mitis | reverse complement strand
CTGTTGCTGTAGCTGCTGCCATTGCTGCAGCTTCTGTTGCTGTCTCCTGGTGTTGATGCTGCTGCTGCTGCTGCTGCTGCTGCTGCAGCTGCTGCAGCTATATCCCATCCTCCAGCATGGAGCGAAGGGCAACTGGATGGTTGAGGGTTTAGGGTTTAGGGTTTAGGGTTTAGGGTTTGTGGTTTAGGGAGACAGTGTTTGTCTCTGTACCGAGCGACGGCGCTTTTGCTGCTCTTGAGAAGCTGCCGGGCTACACCGTCGTTCGTGCTGCAGCAGAAGAGCAGCAGCAGCAGCAGCAGCAGCAGCAGCAGCAGCAGCGGCAGCAGCAGCAGCAGCAGGGCGCT
>NW_013572715.1:4694-4834 GCF_000499745.2 Eimeria mitis | reverse complement strand
CTGTAGCTGCTGCCATTGCTGCAGCTGCTGGTACTGTCTCCTGCTGTTGATGCTGCTGCTGCTGCTGCTGCTGCTGCTGCTGCTGCAGCTGCTGCTGCTACATCCCATCCTCCAACATGGAGCAAAGGGCAACTGGATGC
>NW_013572715.1:3283-3490 GCF_000499745.2 Eimeria mitis | reverse complement strand
CTTCTAACGACGTTTTCTATCTCATCACAGATATCAAGTAAACCCTAAACCCTAAACCCTAAACCCTAAACCCTAAACCCTAAAACCCTAAACCCTAGCCCTACATGCTAAACCCTAAGCTTGAATCCTAAACCCTAAACCCTCGACGCACAGCCTAAACCCTAAACCCTCAGCTCTGATGTAGAGCTGAGGGTTTGGGTTACCCCC
>NW_013572715.1:2982-3183 GCF_000499745.2 Eimeria mitis | reverse complement strand
GCTTGAATCCTAAACCCTAAACCCTCGACGCACAGCCTAAACCCTAAACCCTCAGCTCTGATATAGAGCTTAGGGTTTGGGTTACCCCCAAACCCTAAACCCTAAACCCTAAACCCTAAACCCTAAATTTAACAAAAGGTATTGTTCGGCGTTTTATATATATGCTGACGATTCTTGTGCTGCTGTTGCTGCTGCTGTTGC
>NW_013572715.1:2792-2882 GCF_000499745.2 Eimeria mitis | reverse complement strand
CTGCTGCTGCTGCTGCTACATACTGCTTGTTTGCTTCCTCAGCCTCTGGGGGCCAAGCTGTGCTGACTGCATATAGTTGCTGCTGCTGCT
>NW_013572715.1:1774-2108 GCF_000499745.2 Eimeria mitis | reverse complement strand
CTGCTTGTTTGCTTCCTCAGCCTCTGGGGGCCAAGCTGTGCTGACTGCGAATAGTTGCTGCTGCTGCTGCAGCAGCAGCAGCAGCAGCAGCAGCAGCAGCAGCAGCAACAGCAGCCAGAGCCCCAGGGGGTCAAACGGCATGCAACACAAACTCTGCTGTTCTCAACGTCCACCTTCTTCCTCTTAGCAGCAGCAGCAGCAGCTGCTGCTGCTGCTGCGGAGGGTACGGATTCAGCTGTTGCTGGTACTGTTGGCGTGCAGCAGCAGCAGCAGCACCAGCTGCTGCTGCTGCTGCTGTTGCTGCTGCTGTATTAGGTTAAGATACTCTTAGTGT
>NW_013572715.1:1280-1516 GCF_000499745.2 Eimeria mitis | reverse complement strand
GCTGCTGCTGCTGCTGCTGTTGCTGCTGTTGCTGCTGTTGCTGCTGCTGCTGCTGCTGCTGTTGCTGCTGTATTAGGTTAAGATACTCTTAGTGCTGCTGCTGCAGCAGCAGCCGTCGCACTGCCTGCAGCTGCTGCACAATAGATGGCGGCATATTCGCAGCAGCAGCAGCAGCAGCAGCAAGGCCTCCGTCTGCTGCTGCAGTTGCTGCTGCTGCTGCTGCTGCTGCTGCTGCT
>NW_013572715.1:1013-1180 GCF_000499745.2 Eimeria mitis | reverse complement strand
GTCGCACTGCCTGCAGCTGCTGCACAATAGATGGCGGCATATTCGCAGCAGCAGCAGCAGCAGCAGCAAGACCTCCGTCTGCTGCTGCAGTTGCTGCTGCTGCTGCTGCTGCTGCTGCAGCAGCAGCAGGCCAGCCTTGAGTTACAGCACCACCAGGGGCATGAGAA
>NW_013572715.1:451-913 GCF_000499745.2 Eimeria mitis | reverse complement strand
CTGCTGCTGCTGGTACAGGTGCAGCAGCAGCAGCAACAGCAGCAGCAACTCTACCCTTCACCATACGCCGACGGCATGTGCTGCAGGCTGCGCGGCGGGGCGTTTTCTTTGAGGTTTCTCTTGCAGACTTGCTGCAGCAGCAGCAGCAGCAGCAGAGCGGTGCTGCTGCAGCAGCAGCAGCAGCAGCAGCAGCAGCAGGAGAAGAGAACAGCAGCAACAGCGAAGCTCTTGCTAACCTGCAGCGGCTGCTGCGGTTTGTACCGCCGAAGCAGCTGCTGCTGTCTTCTGGTGCAGCAAGGCCTCAGCAGCTGTTGCCTCCTGCTGCTGCTGCTGCTGTTGCTGCTGCTCTCGGTATCTGCAGCAACAAAAAAGCAGCAGCAGCAATCAACAGCAGCACAGCAGCAGCACTCGGCCGTGGTGCTGCCTCTCATGCCCCTGGTGGTGCTGTAACTCAAGGCTGGC
>NW_013572715.1:229-360 GCF_000499745.2 Eimeria mitis | reverse complement strand
CGAATATGCCGCCATCTATTGTGCAGCAGCTGCAGGCAGTGCGACGGCTGCTGCTGCAGCAGCAGCACTAGGAGTATCTTAACCTAATACAGCAGCAACAGCAGCAGCAGCAACAGCAGCAACAGCAGCAA
>NW_013572715.1:0-129 GCF_000499745.2 Eimeria mitis | reverse complement strand
AGTATCTTAACCTAATACAGCAGCAACAGCAGCAGCAGCAACAGCAGCAACAGCAGCAGTAAAAAAAAAAACTATTCGCAGTCAGCACAGCTTGGCCCCCAGAGGCTGAGGAAGCAAACAAGCAGTATG
>NW_013572714.1:4682-4778 GCF_000499745.2 Eimeria mitis | reverse complement strand
AGGAGTTAGAACGAGACAATAAGCAGAAAAGCCTCGTGATGAGCAGGGCATCGCTCGTTGCAAGGCCGTTGGGCACAGGCGCGTCACTGGTATGTG
>NW_013572714.1:3810-4582 GCF_000499745.2 Eimeria mitis | reverse complement strand
AACAACAGGGTTAGGAACGATGTGCTTCGTCGCAATGCTGCACATCCTGCGAGACACACAAGCACAATCCACGTGCCCTCCGCTGCCCACCGAGGCGCAGGACGTGCGTTGCTGTTGGATTCAATGCGGACCGGAATGCACAGCGAATTTTCGGAAGCCGATTTGCTTTGAGTCCAGTCGACTGGACGGAAGCGCTTGGCATAATGATGCTCAGGAGGGTGGTGCGGACGCCTTGTAAGAGGAGTTAGAACGAGACAATAAGCAGAAAAGCCTCGTGATGAGCAGGGCATCGCTCGTTGCAAGGCCGTTAGGCACAGGCGCGTCACTGGTATGTATCATGAATTTGTTCTCACGAACAATTGGTAAGAGGTAGTTTCACGTTCCGGAATGCATGCTTGCAGCTTAGCATCATCTGTTGGGGCTTTGTGACCGGAAGGCGTCTTATCGTAGCGACCCCAGTGGGAGGCTCCGTACAGTCTTGGCTGTGCCGCGCGCTCTGTTGTACGCCGTAGTGAGTGGGCGGTTAACACTGCGCTAACGAACAACGCCGTTTAGCTGCAATTTCGGTTGAGCTCAATGTAGTTCGCTCTCGACTACATGAGCACAGGAATTATGCCTCGACAAGGGAAGCGACCCTAAGAGAAAGAGGCTGTGCTGGGCCTGCGCGCTTGGATACCTATGTCGGGGGACGCATCTTCAGGGCGACCTGCGCTCATCACAAATGCGCATTGCAATTTTTATACTCGGAGGAAGCTTGATTGTCTCAGGATGT
>NW_013572714.1:2333-3771 GCF_000499745.2 Eimeria mitis | reverse complement strand
CTCACTGCAGGGTGTTTTTCATTTCAAGCTCATGCGGGTCCAGGCGTCAACTAGGCTACAGAATGTGGGTCCATAGTCTACTTCAGCGACTTTTCTAATTTCGTGCACGCTGCATCCGTTTTGTGTTGCATTAACTGGATGTTTTTGTGGTCGCGGAAGTGTGAAGGTTCCTCCCTGTGATTTGTATGGAGCATAGAACTACTGCGGGACATTTGCCTTGTGCGGCATTGAGACCATAGCGTCCCTTTATGTTTTCAGTTGGGTGGACTTCGCTGAGTAATACCTTTTGCCCCGTATACCAACGAAGTTTTAACTGTGAGAAGTGACGGACGGGGGTGGGGGTGGCGCTTTTTCCGGATTGCACGTACGTTGGGCAGCAAATAAATATTCAAGAGCGGAAAGGACATTTTTGTTGTGTCCCCTGTCTGTGTGGACCGCATCACGACAGGCGCAGATGTCAAGAAAGAACGCATGAGCTTGCAGGGGCTTGAGTGTAGGGCACGACGTGGCAAGACTACTGTTACAGAGATGCACACAGCGTGCAGGCTGACTAGTAGAGTTCACCCTGCTCGCAGGCCTGCCTTCACCTGAAATTACGTCACGGAGAGAGGGGAATTCCCATCTGTATGTTGCAGGCTTGACAGGATGTTCCGCAGCATCTTTGTGGAGATTTATCTGTACCATAGCTTGTGCAGAAACCAACTATATGGCACAATATTCTGAGAATAGTTTCAAGTACTCGAGATTGAAGAGGAGTCGCACTGCTGTGTGCTGAAACAAATTGAGCAGATACTGCGGGAACTGCGAGCGGATGATTTTGCTTATTTAGGTGATGTCAAGGAGCATTTGGTAAAAAAGAACAGCTAGAAACTCTTCTTACTGCATATTAAGAAGTGCAACTTGCAACAATGCAGCTTGGTTACAGCCTCGACTGCTTTGTCTCACTCATGCTAAGGGGGCACCGAGGTGCAAGTTTAATGTTTCCACAACCAACGGCAGGCAGCTGCGATGCCTCGCCTCGTGTGCTGGTGATCGCCGTGCTCTGAGCGGTATGCTGGTTGGTGTTCAGCGGAGCGTAACACTTTCTACTACAAACGCGGCCGCCTTTTTTCGTTAAGGGTTCATCACTGCTGTGATTCTAGAGCCCCCGACGGAGCAATGCTACGTTACGCCTTAGCGTATATACTTGGAGCTCGTTGTTCGACTCCAAGCGTAGGTGGCTCAGCTGCTTGGCATCAAGTCCACATATATGGAGGTTGAGCTTGTGCATAGTCGAACTGCCATGAACATTCCGTGTTTATCAGCATCAGGGGGCCTGCAAACCTGCGGTGGACAATTTTCTGTTACACCAGGCAACAATGCAAACGCTTGAACGCAGCTGCAGTTCCCTCGACTCCAGCATCTCGCGCTTGAGGAATGCAATGTTGCTAGGTTTACT
>NW_013572714.1:0-2321 GCF_000499745.2 Eimeria mitis | reverse complement strand
GGTGCACGGTCTGTCTCCGCTGAGCGTGTCACCGGGGAGTTGGGGTGTTATGGCTTTCCAACCCGTAAGCTGGAGCCAGCCCTACTACTTAATATCTACAGGGCCCTTCTTCGACCGGGATAGGCAGTGAGCCAGCACACAAGGCGTGAGATGGCGCATATCCACGATCAGACCAGCGCTGTCCATTGCGAAGAGTGCGCAAGGTTTCCATGGGTCCTACTAGGCATGAGGCAAACTGGCTGCATGGTGCAAACTGGTTGCGGGAGGGGAGGAGCTAGCTCTATGGAGGCGGAGCTTATCTTTGTATCGTGGCAATGAAGAGTAGCACTGCATTCTCATGTTACCAGCACGTGGGAAGTATAGATTTGGTCTCTGCGGTCAGGCACTAGTTTGCGGCTGTATCCTGGTGGAGAGCGAACAGAAGGCAGGCGATCATGCGTTGCTGAACTGCGAAGTCTTGTGGTGTGCATTTGGATCAGAGGGCCTTCCGACAGAATGGTAGCGCATCTGTCACCAGCACATCTTTCATGTCTTACAATTCTGCAAGCGTCAGCTTCTGTTGCGTATGCTTGCAGATACAGCGCGGTCCACCCCCGGTTCCGATTTCATTAAGAACGGCTTTATGATATCGGGTAAATTGGTATACTAGTTCGTTGTTGCTCGTGCACCTTCATATTTGGCGTATTTTAGGAAGTACGCAACAGGCTGCACGGCAACACACCCTAGCCATCCGTTGTTTCGGCTCTTGACTTACTAACCGTTGGTGCCTGCAGCATTAGGGTAGGGCATTGCATTCACTGGATTCCACGGCGTTGGAATTCTCAACACCGTCATGCCTTCGCTCCTCGTTAAAGCAAAACATTTAGAATATGTACACACTCTATGCATGTGCTTATTTCTAGAGCGCCCCATACCGTGCTCGCAATCTGCGAATTCCCGCAAGCCTGAGGTTGCGAAGGCGTTGCGTGTATTCTAGTGTAGCTCGATATGCTGGTTCGTGCACTAGTTTTACATGCGAGACTTGCTACACTCTCCTTTTTTAGATGTTGCGTTGCACCGCACTACGTTTGGCACATTCAGTGAGATGACAGGTAGTGCATCAGCACCGTGCCGAGCTACGGGGGCGGTTCCCCCGCGGGACGCACAAGCGTTTCCGCGTTGCATGGTCTCGTACGGAGTAGCAGCACTTGATCTCGCATGATACCGTAGAACGACGTCGCGCGACGTGGGCTGACAGAAGCGCTGGTTCCAGCACTGGTGTGCCGGGTTAGTGGCTGGCAGAACCCACCCATACTCATGCGTGCCAGCGGTAGGAAAAACCTGCGCATCCCTAGTTGCGCTCATTACACGCTGCACTATGATATGCTTACTCGCAGGTAGGTTTTGTGCGTCATTCGCGATGAACGGACTTGCGTGTCAACGTTGGGCGGGAGAAACACTTGACCAGGACACCTTGACGCTTCATCACACCTGCATCGTGCAAATGCGTGGACCACCTTGCGGCTTCAATAAAGCCAAACGCACAAATATGACGGACTTAGAGAGAACACATGCTGGCGACTCTTGCCTGATGAAAAGTGCTCTATAAATAGAAGTGGCCTTTGCCAAGTCAGGCCGTCAATCCGTCTCAGACGGACGTAACAGTTTGGCGCCTGCATTGGCCTACAGTCATTTGTACACTGTCGAATCGCACTCTGGATACCAGACGGGGAACATAGCAGGTCGTGATTGTTCTACCAGGTTCTGCGTCTTCCTTTTTGAAATGTCGGCTTGTGCACGTCCCAATGCAGCAGCAATTTTATAACATGGCATATGTATCTGCAGGTCAGCGAGATGAGCTGCGCACGAATATGTGGGGCTGTTGCAAGGCGCATTTGGCGTACGCAGCCTCATCTTGTTATGTTTGTGAGTGCTCACGAGGTGCGAGGCCTGTGGATTGAATCAAAATCATCGGGGTTTTTGAGTTGTCTGCAAGGTTTAGGCTGCTGCCGTAAATTGTGAAGATGTGCATAACAGCTCCATGAAGGAGGCATGCTTGGGTGTTGATACTGACCCTTTGGGACCCTTTAGTTTGCGTCTGCATTTGGCATTTAGAGGTCACTATACACCTAAGTGCCAGATATTGATATGGTGATTAATTATGTATGCTTCCTGCCAGCTGCTCCACAGGACGCACTGCGTACCGTTTCCCCCCACGTCTGCTCAACCCACATCTAGAGTCCAGCTACAAAGCACAGCCAGTGGTTCCTACACAGGATGTTAATCGTGCAGGCCCCATCGGCAGTTCGTATTGAGTACATATTTTACGGATGGACATTCTG
>NW_013572713.1:4419-4869 GCF_000499745.2 Eimeria mitis | reverse complement strand
TTTTTTTTTTTTTTTTTAGTTTTTTTTGGTTTTTTTTTTTTTATTGGGGGGGGCTGCTACATTTGCCGTCTCCTCTAGATAAAGGAGTTCTTATACCAAAGCTGCAGTATATATACACAAATATATTTATTTATTTATTTAGTTTTTTAGTTTGTTTGTTTGTTTATTTATTTAGTTGTTTAGTTTGTTTGTTTGTTTATTTATTTTGTTGTTTAGTTTGTTTGTTTGTTTATTTTGTTTTTTGTTTTTTTGTTTTTTTAGTTTTTTTTGGTTTTTTTTTTTTTTTTGGGGGGGGCTGCTACATTTGCCTTCTTCTCTAGATAAAGCTGCAGTTTATAAACACACTTATATTTATTTATTTATTTATTTATTTATTTATTTATTTATTTATTTGTTTGTTTATATTTACTTTTATTTATTTATATTTCTGTTTTTATTTGTGCTTCATAA
>NW_013572713.1:2474-2875 GCF_000499745.2 Eimeria mitis | reverse complement strand
AAATAAATAAATAAATAAAGACAAACCTCCATTTGGGTGTTTGTGAGCCAAAGGGGGTAGAAGCATCATAGGCGCCCGGTCCTGGGTATTTATTATTTATAAATTTACTTCTGCTAGAGGTGCCGATAGGGAAAGAAGGAGAAGAGGATTTAGGAATAACATTAGCATAGCTGCCTGGTCCTGGTGTGCTGCTGCTGCTGCTGCTGCTGCTGCTGCTGCTGCTGCCGTTGCAGCGAGCCCCCATACTCCAGCTAGCTGCCTGCGGGCGACCAGCTAGCTGTGGGTTATATGCACCAGGCCCAGGAGAGACAGCACCACCACCACCTCCTCCTCCCCCTCTGCTGCTAGACCCAAAACTATATATTTAGTTTTGTTTATTTTGTTTTGTTTTGTTTGTTTTG
>NW_013572713.1:0-2374 GCF_000499745.2 Eimeria mitis | reverse complement strand
TTTTTTTTTTTTTTTTTTTTTTTTTTTTTTTTTTTTTTTTTTTTTTTTTTTTTTGGGGTCGGCGGGGGGGGAGGCGGGGGCGGCGATGCATAGAAAATAAAAAAATAAAAAAAAAAGAAAAAGAAACAAACAGAAAGAAATATATAAATATGTTTAGGTATTTGTATGTTTATGTTTTTATATGTTTATATATTTATTTATTTATTTATAGGGATTTGTTTATCTTATATAAAATAAAATAAATAAATAAGTAAATAAATAAAATAAATAAATAAAATAAATAAAATAAATAAATAAAATAAATAAAGAGACAGATTAATAAAGAAAGACGAAAGGAGTTATAATTAAGGAGGAGAAATAAAACAAAAAGAGAAAAAAAAGAAACAAAAGGAGACAAAAGGAGACAAAAGGAGACAAAAAAGAAACAAAGATACAAAAAAAGAAAAAAAAAGAAACAAAAAGAGAGACAAAGAAGGAAACAAAAAGAGACAAAAGGAGACAGAAGGAGACAAAAAAAGAAACAAAAAAAGAAACAAAAGGAGACAAAAGGAGACAGCAAAAGGAGACAAAAACAAAAAGGAGACAAAAAGAAGAAACAAAAACAAACAAATTACTGTCTCCTTTTTTTTTCTTTCTCTCTATCTTTTTCTTTCTCTCTTTCTCTCTTTCTCTCTCTCTTTCTCTCTATCTTTTTCTTTCTCTCTTTCTCTCTCTTTCTCTCTCTCTTTCTCTCTCTCTCTCTCTTTCTCTCTATCTTTTTCTTTCTCTCTTTCTCTCTTTTTCTCTCTTTCTCTCTCTATCTTTCTCTCTTTCTCTCTATATATCTATCTCTCTCTCTCTTTGTTTTTATCTTTCTCTCTCTTTCTCTCTATCTTTTTCTCTATCTTTTTCTTTTTCTCTATCTTTTTCTTTTTTTATTTCTCTCTATCTTTCTCTCTCTTTCTCTTTGTTTTTATATTTATCTCTCTCTCTTCGTTTTTATTTTTTTATTGTTTTCTTTGTCTCTATCTTTTTCTTTTTTTCTTTTTTATTTATCTCTCTTTCTCTGTATCTGTCTCCTTTTTTATTTCTCTGTCTCTCTTTGTTTCTATCTGTCTCCTTTTTTGTTTCTTTCTCTTTCTCTCTATCTGTCTCTTTTTTTCTCTCTTTCTCTTTCTGTCTCTCTTTCTTTTTCTTTTTCTTTCTCTGTCTCTCTTTGTCTCCTCTCTCTTTTTCTTTGTATCTATCTGTCTCTCTTTCTTTCTTTCTCTATCTCTCTCTCTTTCTCTCTCTCTCTATCTCTGTCTCTGTCTCTCTTTCTTTATCTCTATTTGTCTCTCTTTGTCTCCTTTCTCTCTCTCTTTGTTTTTCTCTTTCTCTCTTTCTTTGTTTCTGTCTGTCTCTTTCTGTCTCTCTTTGTTTCTCTCTTTGTCTCTTTCTGTCTCTCTTTTTATTTATTTATTTATTTATTTCTCTCTATCTCTCCCTTTCTCTCTTTATTTTTTTCTCTGTCTCCTGTGTATATTGTTGTTGTTTGTTTTTTTTGTCTCCTTTTGTCTCTTTTCTTTTATCTGTCTCCTTTCTGTCTCCTTTCTTTTTCTGTCTCCTTTTGTCTCCTTCTTTGTCTGTCTCCTTTTGTCTGTCTCCTTTTGTTTTTTCGTTTGTCTCTTTTTTTTTCTTTTTTTGTTTCGTCTTTTGTTTCTCTTTCTATTTTTTTATTTTTTTTTATTTCTTTTTTTATTTATTTTTTTGTCTCCTTGTCTCTGTATTTTTATTTATGCATCTATATTCTCTTCTTTGTTTTTGTTTTATCTGTCTCTGTTTAATTGTTTTTGTTTTTTTGTTTGTCTCCTTTTCTTTTCTTTTTCGTCTCCTTTTGTTTCTTTTCTCTTTTGTCTCCTTTTTTTGTCTCCTTTTGTTTTTTTTTGTTTGTCTCCCTTACTTTTCTGTTTTGCCTTCTTTCTTGTTACGTAGCTAGCTAGCTAGCTAGCTAGCTTTCTATCTATCTATCCATCCATAGATCTATCTATCTAACTTGTTGTATATCTAGCTAGCTAGCTGGCTAGCTGTACAGCTAGCTAGCTAGCCAGCCAAGTACCTGGGTATGTAGCTAGCTAGCTAGCTACCTATCTATATGTACGTCTAGCTAGCTAGCTAGCTAGCTAGCTAGCCATCTGTATGTTTAGCTAGCTAGCTAGCTATCTGGCTAGGCACTTGTATATCTAGCTAGCTAGCTAGTTATCCATATACGTAGCTAGCTGGCTGTCCATCCACATACGCAGCTAGCCAGCTAGCTAGCTAGCTAGCTAGCTGTCCATCAATATGTCTATCTATCTATCTATCTAGCTAGCTAGCTAGCTATCAATATATCTATCTATCTAGCTAGCGATCTATC
>NW_013572712.1:4960-5230 GCF_000499745.2 Eimeria mitis | reverse complement strand
AAATATAAATATAAATATAAATATAAATATAAATATAAATATAAATATAAATATAAATATAAATATAAAACACACTTGTTCTTCTAGGTTGGGGTCAGTGGGGGGGTCTATAAGGAGCACATAAATAAATAAACACAAAAATAAAAACACACAGATACAAAACATAATAAATAAATAAATAAATAAATAAAATAAATAAAAAAAAATAAATAAAAACAAATAAATAAATAAATACATACTTGTTTTTCTAGGTTGGGGTCCGTGGGGGGG
>NW_013572712.1:4523-4860 GCF_000499745.2 Eimeria mitis | reverse complement strand
ATAAGGAGCACATAAATAAATACAAAAACACAAAAATAAAAACACACAGATACAAAACACAATAAATAAATAAATAAAACAAATAAAAACAAATAAATAAATTAAACAAATAAATAAATAAATAAATAAATAAATAAATACATACTTGTTCCTCTAGGTTGGGGTCCGTGGGGGGGTCTATAAGAAGCACATGCGAGGCGCAGCTGAGGTCGAGGCCATGGGCCCCCACAGCCGAAGACAACAACAAAACTTTTGTCTCTTCTCCCTCAGCGAATTCTCTCAATGCTTGCAGTGCAGCCTTTCTCTCCGTCTGTATACACATAAAAATATTATTTAT
>NW_013572712.1:3933-4075 GCF_000499745.2 Eimeria mitis | reverse complement strand
AAAAAAAAAAAAAAAAAAAAAAAAAAAAAAAAAGAAACACACACACACACACAGAACATTAGTGTCTTCTCCCTCAGCGAATTCTCCGTCTGTATATACATAGACAAATGTTATTTATTTATTTATTATTTATCTATTTATT
>NW_013572712.1:3651-3833 GCF_000499745.2 Eimeria mitis | reverse complement strand
AAAAAAAAAAAAAAAAAAAAAAAAAAAAAAAAAAAAAAAAAAAAAAGAAACACACATACACACAAAACATCAGTGTCTTCTCCCTCAGCGAATTCTCCGTCTGTATATACATAAACAAATGTTATTTATTTGTTTATTATTTATCTATTTCTTGCGCTTGTTTTTATGTATTATTATAATAT
>NW_013572712.1:681-964 GCF_000499745.2 Eimeria mitis | reverse complement strand
TGGGATCGTGTGTGGGGTGGTGTTGTATCTGCTCCCAGGGTATATTGTTTTGTGCGAATCTGCCGCTGTGAATGATAGATAGAATACGGCGAGCAACAGCAGCATATTTGCTGCTGCGGAGGAGATTTATATCTTCTTTATCTATATGTAAGCTTGGAGATTTACTAGCTGCTGCTGCTGCTGCTGCTGCTGCTGCTGCTGCTGCTGTTGCTGCTGCTGCTGATGCTGATGATCCCGATTCTGATGAGGGGTTATACAGTGTAGATGATGCAGCAGCAGCCGT
>NW_013572711.1:4760-4961 GCF_000499745.2 Eimeria mitis | reverse complement strand
TATATATATATATATATATATATATATGATTGGTTTCTGTGTAGCATGCGGGCGACGGCACTAGAGCAGAATATAACCGACGCAAGGACGAAGTACACCAGGAATACAGTAGCCTTTGGCATATAAATACTTTTAATAAATATATAATTTATTTATTTTGTTTATTTTATTTATTTTATTTATTTTATTTATTTCTTTATA
>NW_013572711.1:3414-4679 GCF_000499745.2 Eimeria mitis | reverse complement strand
GGGGGGGGGGCTGAGCTGCGGTGTTTTCTTTTTCTCTCTCGTCTCCTTCTCTTTATTTTTTTTTATGAATTTATTTTCTTTTTATTTATTAAAAAGTATTTTATTTTTATTTTTTTTGTCTTTTTGCCCCGTTTCATGCAGCCAGAGAGGGAGGGGCCTGTCTAGTGCGAGTTGCACCGAGCAGCAGTCGGTGACCGCAGAGCAGCAGCAGCAGCAACAGCAGCAGCAGCAGCAGCAGCAGCAGCAGCAACAGCAGCAGCAACAGCAACAGTAAACTGTCCCCCGCCAAGAAAACCCGAGACAAAAGCGGGCTTCTTCTCCGTGCATATCTGGGGGGCCCCCCGCACCGCAGCAGCAGCAGCAGCAGCAGCACCTTCTGCTGTCTATACACCTCAGCAGCGCCTCTGGATTCTCTTTCTCTGTAAACTGAAAAAGGCAGCAATGGCGGAGCTCAGCTCGGACTCTGACGACGACTGCATCTGCACGGGCTCGGACCCCCCGCCGCCAGCTGCTGCTCAGCACAGGGGCCCCCGGGGGGGCCCCCGGGGGGCCCCCCAGCCAGCAAGGCCCCAGCGTGCGGTCTTCTCCGGTTTTTCGGGTGCAGCAACGACTGTGTTTTCAGCCAGAGTTGAGTTGAGCGGTGCATGCGCTGCAGCAGAAGAGGCAGCAGGGGATTCAGGTCTGGGGGCATACAGCAAACAGCAGCAGCAGCAGCAGCAGCAGCAGCAGCAGCAGCAGAAAGAAGCAACCCCCTGGGGGCCCCTCCTAGGCTGCTGCGGGTCCCCTGCTGCAACAGCCAAGCGCCGCGCTCTAGAGAACCTGGAGCGGCAGCAGCGGGCTCAGCAGCAGCCGGAGACGCAGGGCCCCTTCAGCCCCCAGAAGCCGGCGGGGCCCCACCCGTACGTTGTGCTTGATAGGGGCCCCTGCTGCAGCAGAGCTGTATGCTGCATGCACTGAGCAGCAGCAGCAGTGTACACTCAGTGAAGGGGAGAACAGTGTCTGGGTGTTCTTTGTTTGTTGTCTGCATGGATGCATATACAGCAGCAGCTGATCTGTGTGTGTTTGCTGCTGCATGCGTTGTGTATGTGTTTGCTGCTGCTGCAGCTGCAGGCGGCCAGAGCCGCGCGCGCTGCAGAAAGCTGCGGGGATACTGCGGCCTGACGAGAGGGTGCTGGACGTGCGTCGTCTGGATTTCAGCCAGCAGCTGGCGGGGAGGCCCCGCAGCAGACAGCAACCACCACCACCAGCAGCAGCAGCAGCAGCAG
>NW_013572711.1:3223-3314 GCF_000499745.2 Eimeria mitis | reverse complement strand
CAGTGTCTGGGTGTTCTTTGTTTGTTGTCTGCATGGATGCATATACAGCAGCAGCAGCAGCAGCAGCTGCTGCTGCTGCTGCTGCTGCTGT
>NW_013572711.1:984-2972 GCF_000499745.2 Eimeria mitis | reverse complement strand
GAACAGTGTCTGGGTGTTCTTTGTTTGTTGTCTGCATGGATGCATATACAGCAGCAGCAGCAGCAGCAGCAGCGGGGGGAAGAGAAACACCACGCAACCAGCTGCCACCTGTGGGAGAAGAGGCACTCTGGGGAGGAGCTTTCAGGGAGAGACCGGCTTGGCTACCCTTGCCAGGTAAAAAATTAGGGTTTAGGGTTTAGGGTTTAGGGGTTAGGGTTTAGGGTTTAGGGTTTAGGGTTTTTGGATATCTTGCTTGGGGGATGGGTTGCTGTAGGGCGTGAGGATTATACCCCCCACAGCCTGCCGAAGATTGCAGTGCTTGATATGCAGAATTAGGGTTTAGGGTTTAGGGTTTAGGGTTTAGGGTTTAGGGTTTAGGGTTTGTGCTGGTGTGTGTGTAACAGACACAGCAGTGAACGCCAGGGGGGAGAAGGTGGAGTGGCTGCGCCACGCACTCTACGGCGTGGGGACTTTCCTGGATCTTGAGCGGTGGGTCCTCAGCAGCAGCAGCAGCAGCAGCAGCAGCAGCAGCTGTTGCTGCTGCTGCTGCTGCTGCTGCTGCTGCAGATGCTGCTACGGCTACTGCTGGTAGAGCTGCTGCTGCTACAGCTGAGCTGCTGCTGCTCCATCTGCTGCTGCTGGAGCTGCTGCTGCTATCGGTCCCGCTGCTGCTGCACTTCTACTCCTTTACATTGCTGCTGCTGCTGCTGCTGCTGCTGTTGCTGCTGCTGCTGCTGCTGCTGCTGTATATTATACTTTGTATATGCAGGGAGCAGGAGTATGTAGAGTGCGTGAAGACGCTGGGGAGAGAGAGACGGCTGAAGGCTTACGGGCGGCACGAGGACCTTAGAGAAAAGTTTCAGCGCCGGCCAGACGGTATATCTTTATTTTTTTTTATTTTTTTTTTATTTTTTTTTTATTTTTTATTTTTTGCTGCCTTTGTAGCCCTCGCTTGCTTCTTTCTTTATACCTCAAAGCTGCGGTGTCTGTACAGCTTCTCCTCTTCTTTCTTATCTCCTTACTTTTCGCTATATGTGTGTATTGCTGCTGCCTGCTGCTGCTGCCTGCTGCTGCTGCCTGCTGCTGCTGCCTGTTGCTGCTGTGTGCTGCTGCTATGTGCTGCTGCTATGTGCTGCTGCTGTGTGCTGCTGGTCTCTGCTGCCATTGCCTGCTGCTGCTGCTGTGTGCTGCTGCTGCTGTGTGCTGCTGCTGCTGCTGCTGCTGCTGTGCTGCTGCTGCGCTGCTGCTGTGTTGGTTGCAGACTGGCGGTTCTGGTTGCGGGGTATAGGGGGCGGGCAGTTCCTGACGAAGCGGGTGCGGCTGCCCAAGTTCAGCCGGGAGTCGGAGTTCCTCGGCCTCGTCTTTCCTTATCCCCCAGGCCAGGCAAGCAGCGGGGGGGGAGATTGCATGCGTACTTGTGTTTTTTTTTTTTCTTTTGTTTGTTTCTTTTGTTTGTTTGCTTCTTTTGTTTGTTTGTTTCTTTTGTTTTTTTTGTTTGTTTCTCTCTTTTATTCCTTTCTTTTTTTTGTTTATTTCTTTTGTTATCGTGGCGTTTTGGGTTTTTCTTTTTGGGGTTGTAGCGGATGCATAGATTACTTTATGCATGCACCAGTACGTCAGTGCATGCACTATGCATTTCCGAATCAATGCATGCATGCATGCATGCATATGGATGCATGCATGGGGCTGTTGTTAGCCTGCGTGTGTGTGTTTTCTATGCAGCTGAAACCTGAAGATATTGTGCTGCCGCGGGACTCACTCATCGGGGTGTTTGGGCAGGTGAAGGACCTGCGGGGGCTGCTGGCGCAGGAGGGGCTGAAGCCTACAAACCAGTGTGCGGCGAAGGTTGTTATATCTCTCAAGGAACAGGTGCGGG
This sequence comes from Eimeria mitis, assembly GCF_000499745.2. Classification (NCBI taxonomy): domain Eukaryota; phylum Apicomplexa; class Conoidasida; order Eucoccidiorida; family Eimeriidae; genus Eimeria; species Eimeria mitis. The sequence goes on along the minus strand of NW_013572711.1, from coordinate 1,096 downwards.
CTGCTCAGCTGTATATACACCCCAAAAAAATAAACAAATATTTGTTATATACCATGCTGCATGCGTTGTGCTGCTCACTCATACAAGCAACAGGACACGGACTTTAGTTCCC
>NW_013572711.1:0-683 GCF_000499745.2 Eimeria mitis | reverse complement strand
ATATATATATATATATATATATATATATATATATATATATATATATATATATATGCAGGTGATTCGTTGCATGGAGGGTCGTCAGAATTTCATAGCAGTGGAGAAGTGCAGCCCCAGCCACAACGTACAGCGAGCAGAGGAGGAGCACAGAGAGCGGGTGGGGCTTGAGGGTCAGGGGGCCCCCCAGCACTTTCGGGCAGTGGCGTCGCTGGGGCCCTATGACGCGCTGCCAGCAGCCACTATACTGGGGCCCCCATACGGGGGGGTCATGCGCCCTGCAGGCGAGCTGGCGCTGATGCAGGTGGGGTGTATATACACCGCAAAAGGAGGAGAACGGTGCATGCAGAACATAATATAAATACAATAAACACAAATACATAACTTACACACAACAGATACACCGAACAGGAACAGCAGCAGTGTTACCCTCATGCACTCATGCAACATATATTGATGCATGCATGCATGCATGCATGTATGTATATTTGTTCTATTTACTTTGTACATCCCCGGGTGTATGTATCGAGTTGTTGTATGGGGTTGGGGTTTAGGGGGCGGCAGTGAGGGTTTACGTGGAGTGTTATGGTTGCAGTGTATGTACACCTCAGCCGAAAAACTTATAACATAAAATAAAATATATATATATATATATATATATATATATAAATATATATATATATATA
>NW_013572710.1:306-4691 GCF_000499745.2 Eimeria mitis | reverse complement strand
TACTTTAAGTCTTTGCCTTCATTGCGGCTCGTCTCCGGTCAGGTTAAGGCCGGAGAACCAGCGTTACACCCTGCACGGAAGTAGATGTACAGCTTCAGACGATCCATGCTACATATGATAACTCCCCTCCGCACCAAGCAGCCCACGCCCTCGCTCCACTGAACTCCAAAAAAAAATGCGGGTGGAACGAGGGGAAGGCTCCTGCCTCACTTCCTGTAGTAGCCAACGAGACGCATGAAGTTGCACTTTCGGCCTTCCCTGGGTGTAGTCGACTGTGGCTTTGCAGCTGTTGCCCGCAGCTTGTTATTTCTCTTCTGTTTCTAGTTTGCTGCTGCTGCCACTTTCACTTCTTCCTCATAGCAACCAAAAGCAGCAGCTACTGCTGTTCGTGGGGGAGACGCGCCCGGCGGCTAAAGAGCCGCTGAGCGGTAAGAAGCCACTCAGTGGCTATTAAAAACACTTAAGACTATAAAAGCAGGAGGTGAGAAAATAAAACAATAAATTTTAATAATATGAAGGCACATTGGCTAGGGGATTCGCGTTTGCTCCTGCTGTTAGCCTCTGGGTGCTGCCCGCAGAGCGGGTGCTTGGACCCCCAACAGGAACAGTGGCAGCAACCTGTCGTAGGTTGCAGCAGCAGATAAGTGGCAACAGCAGCCGTTGTCACTCCTTGTATGCTGCTGCTCAACCTGATACTGCTGGTTCTGCTGCTACTGCTGTGCCCGTCTCTGCTGTTGCTGCGGCTACATTTGCAGTTGATTCTCTGAGTGTAACCGCCCCAGCGACTTTTCTTGGCAGCAGCAGCGGCACAAGCTGCTGCTTCAACCACAATAGAGGCCAGCAGAACGCTACGGATGTGGAAGGTTGCATATGTTTGCCTTTTTGTATACCCCTAGACAGGGCGGCTGCAGCAGCGCCTGTTGTTCCGGCTTCTGATTAGCCATATACGTAACAATTTTGTGAGCGGTTACGAGATCCCACCACATTTGTCATCGTAGCCGAAGGACGAATATACTGCAGAACCCTGCACACTATCTAATGTACGGGCATCACCGGTAGCTCGGGACAAAGGTTGGTGCTCCGGAAGCGAGCTCGATCCACCGCACTGGGCGTCTAGCGGGCACTAGACACTTGGTGTTTAGAACATGAACCCTTCCTTCAAATCTTTGCTCGGCATTGCTGCTCCTACCGTGCTACCTCGGTCGAATCCCCCCAAAATACGGTCGTAGCAAGAGCTTCATGACGGAATGAATGCATTTCTCTGTCGTTTCCTGCGGCACCTCCACACTTTGCAGGAGCCCTTTCGCGCCTCTTTCGTTGGGACACTGCTTCCATTCCTGTAGTCATCAAGTATGTATACNTGCAGGAGCCCTTTCGCGCCTCTTTCGTTGGGACACTGCTTCCATTCCTGTAGTCATCAAGTATGTATACGCCGTTGGAAATGCATCATACGCCGGGTGTCATGCCAAAATCGACTTTTTTTGTGCTCGAAGAGGCTCCTGACCGTCAGCAGCCTCCCCACTAAAGGGCAAAACATGATCAATCTCCTTTGCGCGAGAGGAAGGGGCTGATGTTTTGGTAAAAATTTAAGAAAATGTTTTTTTTTACATTTTTTTCCTTTTCTTCCTGTTCCTCTCCCAATAGCTGCTACACACTAGCCGCCCTCCTGCGGGGGAGGGGGGATTCGCTGTGTTCACCCATCCCGATGAGCCATGCAGTGCTAGCACGTGTCACAAGAGTCCTCGACGGCATCTAACGGCTGTCGCTAGCTGCACTAGAGTATAAATACTTGAGATAGGAGCTAAGAAAAGCTGCTGACCTCCTGTCCAGGTTCGACGCAGCGTGAAAGCGGCGGCCCGTAGGCCTAGGGCTGTTGGAGAGAAGGCTGCCTGCCACGAGCTGAGACGCAGCCCGGTACAGCTCGTGTTGCAACACAGGCCCACAAGCCTACATACACAGCCAAGCCCCCTTTGCTGCATACACTAATACTAGCAGCAGCTGTTGCACACTTAGTTGGCCCTCAGTAGCCAGCCTGAACGAATATGGAAATACACGGAGGAACCTCATACAGGAAAATTATTTACCTGTCAACGCGCAGCCAACGTGCTTGATCGCAGCCCAGTACCCTGACGAGCAGCAAAAGAGTCAAACTTCTTAATATAAGAGTTCTAAGAAGGTCCTAGCCTTCGCTTCAGTCTGAAGGCATGATGTCTAGAGCTGCGCAAGTCGCTGGAGCTACTCTGGAGAGGTGCTGGCCTGTCACGTGGTGTAGCACACCATGCTGCAGCTCGTGCTGCAGCGCAACCCCAAACGCAATTATGCACGATCATATCTTTTATGCATGCACGAATGCCTTAGACAACTGTGTAACACACACTTCACCTTCAGGAGCCACCCTGCAGGCAGGTGGAAATGCATGTCTCGTGTACGTCGAGCCCGTCAGACCGATAACAAGAAATGTTTGGAGCCTTTATGCAGACTAAGACAAGTAACAATACACGTTTTAGCAATTTTGTTCATCAATACATATACAAATATATGCTGAAACTTCTTGCGCATCAAGACACACAAAAACCACTGAGGGGAATCTGCGTCTTTGCTCCGCTTCCAGGGCAGGCAAAGTAATGTTCCTGCTTACCGGGAACTTCTCCTTCTGAAGTAATTCTTTGATGTATGAAATTCCTTTCTTTTTAATTGAAGAATTAAACAATTCCGTTATTTAACAGCAGAGACGGACGCTTCAGCTGAGGTGGACGTCGAGCACACCTGGTAGCCGATCATCGCGTGGTCCACTGCAGCGTGTTTGTTGCACACATTCTGGCAGTTTAAATCATTTCAACAAATAGTTTAATTATTATATTTGTGGTTTCTTTGGTATGATTGCTGCGAAACTACGTAAAGGTTCTCACTCTGGAGCCTACCCCGCGAGGCATTTGACTTCCTCCACGATGGCTCAGGATTCATCAGGTGAGTGTTTCTTTTTTACGGATTCTTGTTCAGTGTGTTTAAGAATCATGTATGTTTATATTTTTACTTTTTAATTCATCTAATGATCATCAATTTGACCCGCTTTCTCTACAAAGTAACCACAATGCAGTGCAGATCTTCTTCCTCTTGTGTTTCTACTCAGCGATTAAAGTTGGGTTTCTGGGTGGAGGGAAAATTGCAAAAGCCATGGCAGAAGGTCTTGTACTCGCTGGTGTTTGCTCGAAGGAGGATATATGTATGAGTGCCCGCTCGGAAGCGACACGCCAGAGCATACGTGCGTTGGGGTACTCAGCAGAAACCAACCTAGAGGTGAGCCCCCGTACTACAGGTGTACATATATGTATCTCTATAAAGTGTATTTATATATATTACACAATTACCTAATACACCAGGATGTTTCTACTCTCACGGCAGCAGTTTAACCTTAGCGACGAGGCAGCAACCAACCTCAGCCCCCGTACTTTCAAGTTTCTAGGTTTCTTTCTACGCGGTGCTCTGCTGCGTTCATCACCGCTGTTGGCCTGCTGCGGCATCCACTTGGCGTCTCTGCGTCTTTTGCCAACGAGCTTGAATCCTTGCAGCGGCGCTTATGTTTCTATAGTTCTGTATATATATATATATATATATATATATATATATATATATATATATATATATATATATATATATATATATATGGTTACGGCTTTCAGGTTACTCGCTGGGCGCAGAACGGCTTGTTATTTCTTACAGTGAAGCCTTGGGATGTTGCGGGTGTTCTTGCATATCTGAAGATGTATCGAGAGAAGTTTCACGAGCTTCCTCTGTTGATATCTGCATGCGCTGGGGTTTCTCTTAAAACATTAGAACAAGGAACAGGGAGTTCTGCTGTTGCTCGTATAATGCCAAATGTACTTTGTGCTATTGGTGAAGGATCCACTTGTTACTGTGGTACCCACTTAACAGCTGAAAACGAAGAATTACTACTACGGGCGCTGCGAGCATTCGGCCCTGTTCACTCTGTACCTGAGGAGTATTTCGACGCCTATTGTGCAATCAGTGGCTCGAGTAAATAAATTCATTTATTTTATTATCACAGTATATACAGCTCTCTATACACACCAACTTGAACAGAACCCACTGCTGCCGTTTCTTGTTCGTGCGCTTTATGAATCCTGCTTCCTACGGTGTACGCAGGCATAGGATATTCAATTTTCAGGGTTTAGGGTTTGGGATTTAGGGTTTAGGGTTTAGGGTTTAGGGTTTTGGGGGTAAAGGGGGTTGTTGCGTACTCTACAGGCCCAGCTTTCGTCTGCACGTTCATTGAGGCTCTGATAGATGCTGGCGTCAAGTGGTGGGTGGCTGCTGCGAGTAGCGTTGTTTATAGTAAATATTTTCAGATTTCCTTCAGTATTTAT
>NW_013572710.1:0-258 GCF_000499745.2 Eimeria mitis | reverse complement strand
TTTTTTTTTTTTTTTTTTTTTTTTCTTGAATTTCATGTTTCACAGCGGGCTGCCTAGACAGCTGGCAACCGCGGCGGCGCTGCAGTCTGTGCGGGGTACTGCTACGCTAGCACAAAAGAAAGGCCTTCATCCTGCTATCATCCGCGATGATATAACCACCCCAGGAGGAACAACAATAGCTGGCCTCATGGCTATGGAAAGAACTTCCTTCAGAGCGGCAGGTATATATATATATATATATATATATATATATATATA
>NW_013572709.1:3788-4872 GCF_000499745.2 Eimeria mitis | reverse complement strand
GTCTAGCTCATGAATGCCGCATTTTTGGGTTCGTGCACAGCATCTCACGCCAAACTGTCTATGGCACTCCAACATAAGAGGCTAAAACATCGCGAAGCAAACTGTTTGCCTGCACGCGTTGGGCGTTTCCCGTACGTCTTCAGCATTTTGTACGATCTTTAGTTTCTCAAAAGGAAGCAAACAGACCCGAGTTCTCTATGCAATGAGCTGCATCTTCTTGCAGTTGTTACTGATCATGTGGTTGATTCGGGTTCGCCGACTGAAAGCAGCTCCGTTTGCAGGTAGGAGAATACGCAGTATTTGGCGGAGAGCTAGCGTACCTGCATCTGTAAGCATCGTAGGTTAGGGAGCTTGGATGCGCGAAGCATTTTCTGACTTTTCGATCGCGAGTTTGTTTGCACAGGAAGTACGCACTTACATGACAGCTCATGTTTTCGAGGCGATGTTTGTTTCCGTTCCAGGTTGTCTGCTCGCTGGCATGGATGTATATGCGCCTGGTTGCATATTTCGTAGTTACCGTCTGCAAAGGCCTAGATGAATGCCTTACCGTAGGGTGCATCTTTCCATTAGTGCCTACTAGTCGGGGAAACTGCGGCGTTCTAATATCCGTGTGCGAGATGGAGTCTAATATCACAAACGATTCGAGTAAAATATTGAGGCCTAGACATGCAGCGCTAAACGTCGGTGGGAGCAGAAGCGATTACCTACTGAATTAGTTCGAATTTGCGGCAGTGATGATTACCATCCCGGCTGTGAATGATGGTAATTCCTTGGGGTATAGCCGGAAGGAGAAATGGCGTTCGCCACCGACGCCGCGGTCAACAGCAATTGTGTAAATAATCATGGCGTGTGCTCGAAAGAAAGCTTACCCCGTAGCTTATGTGTATGTATTGGGTAACACACGAGACAGCAGAACTCACCGCATAGGCGGATGCTTCTGCTTTGGATGCTGTTTTGTGTTTGGAGTAGGCACAACTCATGAAAGCACCACTGAGCTTCGTTGGGTCTCTGCACCTAACGGCAAAGCGTTTATAGAATTCCAATGTAGTATGCGGAAAGAAACGGACAGCAAGCCATCGGCCGG
>NW_013572709.1:1914-3688 GCF_000499745.2 Eimeria mitis | reverse complement strand
GTTGGCATTTAGCTTCTGCTCCGTTCGCCTGTGCTGGCGAAATCATCTTCGTTCTTAGGTAGGAGTGTAGTTTTTGGCGAAAGAGGTGTACTTACTGTTTGGCAGCAAATCAATGGAGTTTCATGTGTGGGCATTGGGGGGTATTCAGTTTGTCTGCCCTTCTGTTGCTCCGATGAGGTGAAACCTTTTCCGGCGTATGCGATCGCGTGGCGGCTTGCCCAGAAAGTACGAACCTAGTGGAAACAGACAATTCTGGTTGCGTTGGCGTGTGCATTAGCCACGTTTAGCTGCTCAACAAAGACACGGTTGAGTTGGTGGGAAATGCGGTTGGCGGATGTTTGTGTCGGGGACTATCCGAACAGCAGATTAGAGCATGCAAGTACCAGCGCATAGCATCATGGCAGGGATGCAAAATGGGCCCGCGTACGTAGGCACGAAAAGAGTGTGGTTGTTTCATCCGTTGAGTAGCAAGGGGATTGAAGATCCGTACAAGTTGAAAAATACAAGGGCCTTGATAAAGCCTACTGTTGAGCAGCATTGTATCCCCGCTGGATATGCAACGTTGTAGCAACGCTATCATTCCACGTGTGCCATCACGAAGCGTGGCGGAGAGAATGCCCGCAAACGGATTGCCAACGAGCGAGCTACCGCGTGCATTGGCAGCAATGGAATGATCTGCAGTTTGTTGTGATTGAGCAGAGGACCTGTAGTTTTCCCATTTGGCCAAGCGTGCTCTTTACCGCTCTTACTGCACGCGCAGAAACTACCTGGGGGATGAATTCACTTGAAGTGCGTTATGTAGTCTGGGTGGCTTACAGACTGTTTTTGCTTTTGTCGATGCTATGGGCTGCTCTGGTATGCTGCTGGCATCACCTGCTCCTGCATTCGAAAATCAGCAGAAACCATACGTTGAACTCTATGAGGCATACTGAAGAGAGAGGAAACCGTGCCTGTTCACCGGCTTGTCGGGGATAGCTAAACGATTTAGACGCCTAGGGACAGATACGAGGAGCATCAGTGTATCCGGCCGCCATCGGGTATGGATTAGAGAAATTCGCCTACGCCATTTGCAGACTAGGGGCCGGCACGAAGGGGCTCAGACTTCCCCTACCAGTGTGTTGACGCTTGTGAACGTTAGTTGACACTTGGATTCACCGACTACCTACGTCGATTGGGCTCTCCTGGTGACAGCAACAACAGCATGGTTGTTTGCTGTAAATATCAACATGACTTTGGCTAGAACGTTTTGAGGATACAGGAGCAGCTTGTAGGAGTTGAATACGGTTCCCCCATTTCCTTAAGAGCATGTGACAGTATGAGAAGCTAGTGCGCTTTCTTCTTAGCGAAGATATCTTGAAATTCCGCATCTGTCTTCTAAGGGCACGTGCACGGATGCTGGCACTGCAGAACGTAGTGATGCTTGTAAAGCTATTGTGCTGGCAGTCGAGTCCAGGCTAAGACGTTCACGGTAATCTGCGGATGGCGACTTCAGGAGCCTTCGCCAGGTTTCCCGACTTGTCGCTTTGCGCTTAAAGGTTCCGGAACAACGCGCTATATGGCTGGACAACAACTGGGGTTAGCAAATCATATGATTTGCATCGAAAGAGTTATGTGGCTTTTAGGAAGTGCGCGTGCATGCACGTTGTCAAGAGCGATGTGGAGTGCCAGGCCATTCACCCATTACTTGCTAGAACAAGACAGGTGCATAAGCGTTGAGGCATCCCTAGGCATAAACTCTCTCAGGGTTGCTGCAGGGGGCTACAATGCAGACGGC
>NW_013572709.1:0-1814 GCF_000499745.2 Eimeria mitis | reverse complement strand
GTTGGTTGCCACTCAATCACGCGTCGATATATCGATAAGTTAAACCAGGATCAGTCTTGCGTCAGTACAGCGACGCGGCCGTAAACCAGGTGCATTGCACTGCTGGCACGTTTGAACACAACATCCATCGTCGAAGCACCTTTCAGCCAGTACAGCGATGTGGCGGTAAACAAGCTGCATTGAACCGCGGGCGCTTTTACTTAAGCACAACGTCCAACGTCGGAGAGCATTGATTGAACTCCAGCTGAGTATGCAGCTGTATGCGTAGCCTTAGTAGTCACTGAATATGCACAATAATGTCCGGCTGGCTAGGGCAGGAAACACTCGCCAGGTTTCCCAGTTTGGTGTGCGGAGCTTAAATGTTCCTGAACGATGTCCTGTAGGGCTGCAACAACAAGAGTTGGGGAAGAATCTGGCATGCTTTGAGTCATTTCTTTGGCGTTTAGAAAGTGCGCGTGCACGCACGTCGGCGAGAGATATGTGAAGCGGTGAAGGAGAGTCACTAGTCACCAGCTAGAACTTGATTGAAACATTCGCATTAAACCATCAATCGCGCGAATTTGGTGCAGAGTTGCTGCATTGGGCTTATGCCGCTGAATGTTTGTGGCTTGCTGGACATAAGGCAATCGCGCGTCGATATATCAACGGCATGAATCAGATATACTCTTGACTCAGGGCTGCGACGTGACAGTAGACAAGCTGCATTTTACTGTGAGCTCTGTGTCACTGGAGCCAAGGGGCAGCTGCAGCATCACGCGAGCTCGGGGGAGCTCGTTTACAGCGGCCAGGCGAGGCCGGGCCGCGATATGCGGCGGGTAGCTCGTGTGCGCATATCGGCAGTCCGTGGTGACAGAAAGTTACAGGAACCGTCGCAGCATAGTAGCGTTGAGATTGTGAAACTCTCGTTCACTCATATGCTGCTGGCTTCAGGCTGTGAGCAGGCCTCATGTGCAGAAGAGCGACATCTGCTACCGCCACCTGTAAATCGTGATGCGGATACGAGGACATACATACTTTATCATCGAAACACGCACGTACGTAAAACGTCGCAGTCGGTGAGATGAACAGATTTGTATGTGCAGGCGCATTCGCACAAACATTTGGAGACAGGAACTAGGTGTGGCGAATCTGAATCACGCGAAGCAAGTCTAAATTGTACACGGAGCTAGAATAACCTGCCACGTTCCAGGCTATTTGATAGCATGCCTACGTGCAGATGCGCATGCGTGCAGATTCGTGTAGTTGCAACGTAAGAATACGTGCGAATCTAATTTGCTGTAGGCATGCCCTCTCCTGTTATAATGTGGGCGAGGTTCTTCAAGGCTGCGATATGGGTTTGCGAGAGAGTCTGACAGTACAAATGGCCCCAGTAAATTTCTGATATTGTATATAAGTAGACCCAGAGCTGGTACGAGGCAGAAGCGTCGTCGCAGCGATTTGCATCAAACGCTTACTATTGTGGAGGCCGGCCCCTTCATGGATGATGGTAGTTGTTCTGCGTATAGCACGATTGGAGAGTGTCGAGCTACGGTTGACGGCGCGACCAACACGAATTGCGTAAAAACCAATAGTGCTTGCACGAAAGAACGCCAGACCTGTTGCTCACTGTCTTGATACTGAGTAGGCCCAAGCAAGGTGAACGCCCCAATAGTTCTTGTTCTAGCTCTGCACCTCTGGGCAAAGCGGTTTTAGCACTGCAACACTGTAGGCAGAAGCAGACCAGAATCAGGCTTTCGATCTGAACGCGCAACCTGCTTCCCGGGAGGCTATAACGCTCTCGACGTTTGTTGGACTTTGAGCATTGATCGACTTGG
>NW_013572708.1:2955-3039 GCF_000499745.2 Eimeria mitis | reverse complement strand
GCAGCGGAAGCAGAAGAAGAAGAAGAAGGGCGCAGCAAACAGCAGCAGCAGCAGCAGCAGCAGCAGCAGCAGCAGCAGCGAGGA
>NW_013572708.1:2218-2855 GCF_000499745.2 Eimeria mitis | reverse complement strand
CAGCAGCAGCAGCAGCAGCAGCAGCAGAAGAAGAAGAAGCAGCAGCAGCAGCAGCAGCAGCAAGGAGACAGTGATGAAGACAGCGAAGAAGACGAGGAAGCAGCAGCAGCAGATCTGCTGCTGTATGAAGGCATAGACACTGCAGCACAGCCCCTTGAGGGTTTAGGGTATGAGAGCATCTACGGTAAACGCAAGCAGCAGCAGCAGCAGCAGCAGCAGCAGCAGCAGCAGCAGCAGCAGCAGCGGAAGCAGAAGAAGAAGAAGAAGGGCGCAGCAAACAGCAGCAGCAGCAGCAGCAGCAGCAGCAGCGAGGGAGAAGAAGAAACAGGGTTTGCTTCGGTGGGGCCCCTTGATGCTGAGGACAGAAGGCTAGAGAGAGAGCTGCAGCGGCTGCAGCAGCAGATGCAGCAGGAGGAGAAGCAAAGACAAGAAATAAAAAAACAAAAGCTGCAGCAGCAGAAAGAGAAAAAACTAAAACAACAACAGACAGACAGCAGCAGCAGCAGCAGCAACAGCAGCAACAGCAGCAGTGAAGACGAGGAATCTGCTGCTGCTGCCCGTAAATACCCCAAGGTGCGTACAGCAGCAGAACCAGCATCAGCAGCAGCAGCAGCAGCAGCAGCAGCAGCAGCAGCAG
>NW_013572708.1:1920-2176 GCF_000499745.2 Eimeria mitis | reverse complement strand
TGCAGCAGCAAGGATTAAAACTAGGCGATGATGATGATGCCGATGAAGACACAGCAGCAGCAGCAGCAGCTGCTGCTGCTGCTGCTGGTACAGGGGGTGCTGCTGCAGCAACTGCAGCAGCAGCTATCAGCAGCATCATAGAAAAAATAGTTAAGGGGAGAATTGAGGCTTGTCTCTTCGACGATGTAGTGAGGCGGGCCCCGCCGCAGCAGCAGCAGCAGCAGCAGCAGCAGCACAGCAGCAGCAACAAAGCAGG
>NW_013572708.1:966-1547 GCF_000499745.2 Eimeria mitis | reverse complement strand
GTGATGCACTCACAAACTATCACTTCGTTCCTCGTCCTGCTGCTGCTGCTGCTGCTGCTGCTGCTGCTGCTGCTGCAGCAGCAGGAAAGGATGCGCCTGCTTCTGTGCGTGTGGAGGAGGCGATCCCTGTCTTTGTTCCCGGCAGCAGCAGCAGCAGCAGCAGCAGCAGCAAGGGTGTATTATCTATAACACCAAAGACAGCAGCAGAGACAACAAGAGAAGAAAGAAGAGCAGCATGGAGACAGAAAAAAGAAAGGAGACAGAAGCAGCTGCAGCAGCGTATAAATGAGGGGCAGCTGACGCTGCAGCAGGCAAAGGAAAGACAGCAGCATCTACAACAAAAAAATAAAAAAATAAAAACAGAAAAAAAACAAATAAAACTAACGGGATTGACGCATGCACAGGCACTCAAAGAACTAAGACAAACACAAAAAAGAGTAAAGACAGTTCATCTCCTCGCCGATGCAGCAAAAGCAAGGAGGCAGCAACAGGCCAACAGCAGCAGCAGCAGCAGCAGCAAGAAAAATACGTGAGATGCTCGTTGCTGCTGCGGCTGATGCTGCATTTGCTGCTGCGGCTGA
>NW_013572708.1:773-934 GCF_000499745.2 Eimeria mitis | reverse complement strand
AGTTGCTGCTGCAGTTGCTGCTGCAGTTGCTGCTGCAGTTGCTGCTGCAGTTGCTGCTGCAGTTGCTGTTTTCGCTGCAGCTGCTGCTGCAGCTGCTGTTGCGAACGCTTTGCGATAGGAACAGCGAGCTGACAGCAGCAGCACCTCCAGTTGCTGCAGGA
>NW_013572708.1:0-673 GCF_000499745.2 Eimeria mitis | reverse complement strand
TGCGAACGCTTTGCGATAGGAACAGCGAGCTGACAGCAGCAGCACCTCCAGTTGCTGCAGGAGCTGCTGCAGCAGCAGCAGCAGCGGCAGCAGCAGCAGGAGCAGCAGCAAGTGGTGAATGCTACAGTTGCAAATGCGTTAGCAGCAGCAGCAGCAGGTGCTGCTGCTGTATCTCTCGCTGCAGCAGCTCTGGTGCTCCATTGCTTATGGGTTTTGTTTTACTTTTTGTTGTTATATGGTGAGGAAAGGGGTACTGCAGCAGCAGCTGCAGTTGCTGCTGCAGTTGCTGCTGCAGCAGCAGCTGGTGCTGCTGTCGCAGCTGCAGCTGCAGCTGCAGCTGCTACTGCTGTCTCTGTTTATCCCTCGCAAACGAAAAAACAATAACTTGTCTACATATATTCTTAGACTGACTTGCTGCTGCTGTTGCTGCTGCTGCTGCTGCTGCTGCCGTTGCTGTTGCTGCTGGTGCTGCCGTTGCTGTTGCTGCTGCTGCTACTCTTGGTGCTGCTCTTGCTGCTGCTGCTGCAGCAGTGCATCAACTAAACTCGACTACTGTGTAGTTGCTGCTGCTGGCAGCTGGCGCAGCAACGCGTACCTAGGAGCAGCAGCAGCAGCAGCAGCAGCAACAGCAGCTGCAGCAGCAGTAACAGCAGCAGCTGCAGGAGCAGTGCGT
>NW_013572707.1:2872-4881 GCF_000499745.2 Eimeria mitis | reverse complement strand
ATATATATATATATATATATATATATATATATATATATATATATATATATACATGCATGCATGCATGCGTTTATATATGTATGTATATACACATGCATGCATGCATGCATGCACAGTACGTTAGTAACACACTTTGGGGCTTTGCTGGGTGGGGGAAAGAGCCCTAGCTGCTGCCGCTGCTGCAGCAGCAGCAGCAGCAGAAGCAGCAGCAGAAGCAGCAGCAGCAGCAGCACATAGAATTAGAATAGAGGAGACAGGAGAGGAGACAGCTCAGACAGAGAAAGAGATAGAAAAGGAGACAAAAGAGACAAAAAAAGGAGACAAAAAAGGAGACAAAAGAAATAAAAAAAAACAAGAGAAACAGAAGAACACAGAGACAGAAAAGGAGACAAAAAAGGAGACAGAAAAAAAAAGAAAAAAGGAGACAAAAAGGAGACAGCTGTTGTGGGGCTCAAACAAACTGCAGCAGCATTTATACTTATATTTAATTTTATTTTTTTTCTTTGTCAATAAAAAATATAAAATATATATTATATATATAAATATATAAAAATATAAACATATTGCTGTCTCCTTTTATACATAGTTGTCTCCTCCTTTCCTGTTTTTTTAGGGTTTAGGGTTTAGGGTTTACACATTTGTTTAGGGTTTATACATATATCTCTGTCTCTTTGTTTCTGTCTCCTTTTTTTTGTTTTATATATTTGTCTCTGTCTCTCCTCCCTTTTTTTATTTGTGTGTCTGTCCCTCTTTGTTTCTCCCTAGGGTTTAGGGTTTAGATAAGGGTTTAGGGTTTAGATAAGGGTTTAGGGTTTAGATTAGGGTTTAGGGTTTACATGTCTCTCTGTCTCCTCTCTTTGTCTCCCTTATGTTGCTATACAGATAGATAAAAATCAACATATACATTTATACAAAATAAATAAAATAAAATAAATAAATAAATAAATAAATAAATTAAATAAATAAATATAGTAAAGTTGGTCTGTGTTGAGTTGTCTCCTTTTTAAGGAGACAAAATAACAGCAGCAGCAGCAGCATGTGTTGCTGCTGCTGCTGCTGCTGCTGCTGCTGCTGCTGCTGCTGCTGCTGCTGCTGCTGCATCACCTGCTGCGCTGCAGCACTGCTGCAGCAGCAGGAGAAGCTGAGCAGCAGCAATGTGTATTTCTTTTCTATGCTAAATAACCAACCTAAATAAATAAATAAACAAAATAAACAAAATAAATAAATAAATAAATAAATAAATATTTATAGTGGGTTCCTAAACTTCTCCCCTGCATATGTACACTTCCCCTGCTGCTGCAGCTGCTCCTCTATCCTCATAAGTTGATTATATTTAGAGTTTCTTTCGCTTCTGCATGGTGCCCCTGTCTTTATTTGTCCTGTATTTAACCCTATAACTAGATCGGCAATGAAGCTATCTTCTGTCTCCCCTGATCTATGTGACACCATAACCCCCCATTTATTTTTTTGTGCTTGTATACACGCGGAGATAGCTTCGGAGATAGTCCCTATTTGGTTTATTTTTAGTAGTAATGCATTACATGCTGTCTCCTTTATTGCTTTTTCTATTCTTTTTGTATTTGTTACCAACAAATCATCGCCCACTATCTGTACTCTGTCTCCTATCTCTTTTGTCAGTACACCGTAAGAAGCAAAATCATCCTGATCGAAAGGATCCTCGATAGAGACAAGAGGATACTCATCTGCCCATTGTTTATACACCTGAAACACATATATATTTATATATATATATATATATATATATATATATATAGAGAGAGAGAGAGAGAGAGAGAGAGAGAGAGAGAGAGATGTATATGTAGATGTATATATAGATGTATATGTATATAGATGTATATAAATGTATATATATATATATGTATATATGTATATATATACACAAACACAAAGGAATACTCTATAGACACCAAGGGATACTCGTCAGGCGACTGCTTATACACCTGAAACACATGCATATACATATACATATATACATATACATATATACA
>NW_013572707.1:2679-2772 GCF_000499745.2 Eimeria mitis | reverse complement strand
GAGAGAGAGAGAGAGAGAGAGATGTATATGTAGATGTATATATAGATGTATATGTATATAGATGTATATAGATGTATATATATATATATATAT
>NW_013572707.1:284-686 GCF_000499745.2 Eimeria mitis | reverse complement strand
ATATATATATATATATATATATATATATATATATATATATATATATATATATACAGCACATCTACTTGTATATATAAAGATGTATAGAGCTGAGCATACACCCCAATAAATACAAACACCAACGATGCATATACACCCCAAAAAAAGAAATAGAAGATAAAAATATATAAACATATAAACATATATGAACCGCATATATATTTTTAATATATAAATATACATATTAAGTACATACAAATGTCTATACACCCCAGAGGTGCCTATACACCCCAGAGGTGCCTATACACCTGAAATGCAGATAAATACAATAGAATAAAACACACATAAACAACACCAATAAAAACAATACAAACAAATAAAACAACCCTAACAACAAAAGCAACAACAATAAAACATAAAAAA
>NW_013572707.1:0-258 GCF_000499745.2 Eimeria mitis | reverse complement strand
CCCCCCCCCCCAACCACCCCCCACCACCACCAACACCACCACCACCACTTATATTATTAAAATAAAATAAAATAAAATAAAATAAAATAAAATAAAATAATAATATTATACAAATAATATTTTAATATAATAATAAAAATATAATAAATAAATATAAACAAACCAAAAAAAAAAAGCGGCAGCCACACATAAAACCCCCACTGAAAACAAGAGAAACAACAAAAACCCTAAAAATAAAAAAAAAAAAAAAAAAAAAAA
>NW_013572706.1:19027-20163 GCF_000499745.2 Eimeria mitis | reverse complement strand
AAAGGGCCACCTAACCCCCATTCGATTAAGTTTCAGCACGAAAGCATATTGGCCTTGCCTCAGTTTCTAAAAAAATCCCTCTAGAAGGCAAGAGAGATAACATAATGATGCTTGTGTAGAGTATGACTGTGTATTTTGTTTACTTGTTTACAACCAAATGAAATAAATAATCGCAGTGAATACATATGTAACGCAAATATTTCCTGTTTTGAATCCTTCAGCAATTCCCGTCCCCTACGACTGAAGTTTGTTGAATATCCACAAATATGTGAGACAGAAATTCGCTCATTGTTTGCATTGCCAGCTACATCAAATCTCTGGTCTTCTCGGATTCATTGTTGACACACGATATGTACAATGTGTGTGTATAACATCACCTACACATTTGCTTTAGAGCACCCAAGCACAGAGTATTGCCTAGGGTGTGCAGTGAGGCTCTAGTCATCCCAAACAGCACGTGACGCACAGAGCAGTCAGAAGCTGAATGAGCGAATTGCATCGACCCTTTCCTGAAGGCTCATCTTGACTGCATGCAGCGAAAAGAGAAGTACTCTCCTTCTAGCAGCGGCGCGGACAAGGGCTCAAACAATCATGCACCAGGGCTTCCTGAGATGTGAGCTGGTATGAGTATAAAATCCCTAAACCCATAAACTCTAGTCTAGCTGAGCGCAAGGCTTGAACTCTAGAGGTGCGTTTGAGAAGCAGCTAAAACAAACAACGTTGAGTCGATTCAACTTTTGCATCAAAAATATTGGGTCAGGAGGTCAGAAACAGAGAAATACAAAGGAGACGAACTTGCAGTCAGCCTACATTGTGCTGAGATGGACGGCGAGATACGGGTTGCGGAAGTTACTAGGTTGTGGACACAGACACAGGGACTACAGATGTAACTACAGAAAGAATGTTCAAGAATCAACACCGTGCCGTTCACATCCAGCATATGCACTGCAGAGGCTGCAGCGTTTGAAACGACCAGTTCAGTGCCTCGATTTCAGAGAACAGGAGGCGAAAAGCGATGTACTATCATCAAGAGGCAACGAATTATTCCATGCAACAGGAAAGGTGATTGAGAAATTCACAGTTCATAATGAGAAGGAGATCATGAAAGGTACACGACAATAAGGAGCGACGCCACG
>NW_013572706.1:18092-18987 GCF_000499745.2 Eimeria mitis | reverse complement strand
CGATTTTAACTAAACAGGCAATACCGAATGCACGGGCAGTACCCTGATATTGATAATAGTATAATAATATGAATATGCCCTTAGTGAAGGGTGAATGATCTTCAGCACGGGCCTTACACTTTGAAAGGGTCCATCCACAGGTGCAAGTCCTCTGGAAACCAACGAAAAACTGCAGAAGGGAAGATGCAGCATCTAAAGCAGCCTTTGAATTAACATCGTAATCTCTAGTTATTATATCCATGAGACTGCACTTGCTCACTGCGAAACACATACCTGTCCCTTAGTCTGTCTGTATTGAACTCTACTACCTATTTTTGTTGCTATTATTATTACTATCTTCATCATTGCTTTTGTCACAATATCTGTACAGCAATTGCTTCCTGGAGAGATATTGTTACCTGAATAGAAAATGTCATATGAATAGAAGCTGTAATCTAGACAGAAGCCTCTAGAAAGTGTCATCTGAATGGAAACTGTTATCTGAACACAAACTGCTGGAAAAATATCATACGAATGGAAACAGTAAACTAAACACAAACCGCTAGAAACCGGTATCTGAACAGGAACTGTTATCTGAACAGAAACTACCAGGAACTGTTACCTGAACAGGAATTGCTAGAAGCTGTTACCTGAACAGAAACGGATATATAAACATCTACTGTTATAAAAACAGAACGTCTTCTCTCCCTCTTACAAGCTACGGGAGTCCGCAGTGCTGTGCTCAGAAGGGCCAGTGGGGGGATATAATGCGGCATGAGCCCATAGAAGAAACTCCAGAAGAAATCGTAAACATATTTTCCTATGAACTACCTTCTATAGGCGAATGAGATATGGGCGGAGTGTGTTCGATTAACAAGCAGACTACAGTAGTGTTGTAAACAGGATCAACCCTTAC
>NW_013572706.1:16088-17997 GCF_000499745.2 Eimeria mitis | reverse complement strand
GTCTCTGTCATTATAGTAAAAATATCATGCTGCCATTGAGGGTAATGATGCCAATGCAGCATCAGCGCCCCTGGCCCCATGGGAGCCCTCAGGGCAATCTTCTGCTCTCTGCATCGGGCGACCTAAGGGAAAACACAACGCTTTGAATGCAGCGCTTGTCCTCCGCAGTTCATTCAGAGTGTCATGAAACGCAGGAACCGGTGACAAGGCGCGATGCGAGTCATGTTGGCAGCTTCTCCCGCTGCGGTTTCAGCAGGCTAGGAGTGGAGCAGCAGCAGTGCTCACTCTCCTGATGCTGCAACACAGAGGACGTTATTCTCCTTGGTGCTGCAGTAACATCTGCTGCAGCCCCCATATCTCACAGACAAATGCACGTGCAAATACAACTGTGCACAGTCACCACAAAACGCGCATCCGTAATTTCACACTATGGATATGAGAAGAAGTCCGGCGCGACGCTAGGGAAGCCTTCCTTTTGAATGGCGTCACTTTGCCTTTGTCCCCTTACGGTGGCTAGGGAGCCGAGATAAGCAACTTAAAAGAAACATACAACAAAATACAAAATACAAAGAGCCGACCGAGAAGCAGCTGCTGAAAAGAGTGTTTGTGTGATCTTTTTTCCTCTTTAGGAAAGCGAATGGCAGTGGGAATAAAACAAAAACCCTAAACAAATGGATCGCGCTAACAAAACAGTGCCAATCAAACAACAAAACACACAAACAAACCCTATTCGTCGGCTCCCTACGTCGCAGCACTCCTATCAACGAAACAAAACCCTCTATATATATATATATATATATATATATATATATATATAATATGTACGTATATACACACATATATATGCAAAAAGTATATAGATATATATACATGTAAATGCATTTAGATGTTGAATCCATTAACTCTACCATTGCCCCTCCTCTTCAGGCTGAGGTCGCTGTCCCGGCGGGCGTTGCTTCGAAGCTGGCGGCGGCCACCCAGGCGATCTGTCCCGTGACGCCTGCAGTCAAGCGGGCCTCCCCTTGCCTAGAGAGAAGGAATGCGTCACTAAACCAGCACCGCTCCTCTCTCCTCTATAGAAGGGAGGGGCCCTCCTATCAGCATCTCCTCCCCTCCCTCCTCGTTCACGACCGAAGGGAGGATTTCTCTTCGTTGCACATTCACCCTCCCCTCCAGAGAAGGAGTGGATCCTACTAGTTGCCTCCCCCCCACTGTCCTCGTCCCCTACCACGACTATCTGCCCGTGCGCCTGCCCGTCCGCCTGCACCTCGCCCCCCTCCTCTGTAGAAGGGATGCATCCCTTCACCTGCGCCCCTAGAGGGGAAGGTCGATACACCTGCACCTCCCCCGTGTCCTCCTCTATGAGAGAAGGGAGGAGGAGCCCTCCTATCGGCACCGCCTCCCCTCCCCCCTCGTCCACGACCGTGGGAGTATGCCCCTCTAGGAGCTGCACTTCCCCAGTCTCCTCCTTCTCTATGTAAGGAATGGCTTGCCGTAGTTGCAGCCCCCCTCTCCCCTCTATCAAGCGCTGGGGCTTCTGAAGTGCCTGGGCTCGACTGCGCCGCAGTATCGGGGAAGGTTCCTCTCGGCTGTCTGAGGTCCTGGCGAGGCATTTGTGGTGCTGGTGCACTGAAATATCTTTGCTGTTGTGGTGCTGGTAGTGGCAGATGCACGTATTGCATATGCTGCTGACGAGGTCGAGCACCAAGATCGGCGAATGACCGCATTCCAGGCGCTGCAGGAGACTGCGGCTGCTGCTGCGGCTGCTGCTGCGGCTGCTGCTGCGGCTGCTGCTGCGGCTGCTGCTGCGGCTGCTGCTGCGGCTGCTGCTGCGGTTGCCGCAGCTGATGCGGCTGCTGCTGCGGCTGCTGCTGCGGCTGCCGCAGCTGATGTGGCTGCTGCTGCGGCA
>NW_013572706.1:15129-15979 GCF_000499745.2 Eimeria mitis | reverse complement strand
CTGCTGCTGCGGCTGCTGCTGCGGTTGCCGCAGCTGATGCGGCTGCTGCTGCGGCTGCTGCTGCGGTTGCAGCAGCTGATGCGGCTGCTGCTGCGGCTGCTGCTGCGGTTGCCGCAGCTGATGCGGCTGCTGCTGCGGCTGCTGCTGCGGTTGCCGCAGCTGATGCGGCTGCTGCCCACTTGGGGGCGGCGGCAATTCTGAAGTCGCTCGGGTATAGGGCATTGGGGGGATGGGCTGAGGGATAATGGGAGGGTGTTGCTGCTGGCGGTGCTGCTGCGGATGCGGGTGCCGTGGCTGCTGTGGACCGTAGCTCGGTTGCTGGTGTTGCTGGTGCTGGTAGGGTTGGTGAGAGTGCTGCTGCTGCTGGTGTCGCCAGGGCTGCTGTTCTTGCTCTTGTCGCTGTCGGGATTGCTGCCGGGGGTAATGTTGCCACGGCTGCTGGCGTCGCTGATCGTCCTGCCGCGGGCGTTGCTGATATTCTCCCAACTGCTGGGGGTGTTGCCGCCGCTGCTGGTGTTGCTGATGCCCCTGATGATGCCAGTGCTGGTTGTGGTGTCGTCGGTGCTGGTGTGGCTGGCCTCGTTGCTGCTGCTGTTGCTGGTCTCGTTGCTGCTGTTGCTGGTCTCGTTGCTGCTGCCGTTGGTGGCCGTGCTGCTGCTGCTGCTGCTGGTCTTGTTGGTGCGGTTGTTGCTGGTCTTGTTGCTGCTGTCGCTGTCGCTGCTGTTGTTGTTGTTGCTGTTGTGGTTGTTGTTGGTGTTGCTGGAGTTGCTGCTGCTGGTGTGGGGATGTTTCTGGCGGGGTACGCTGCTGGGTGGGGCGTGGTGTTGCGGGGAGTCGGAATGGCCAGCGG
>NW_013572706.1:14703-15029 GCF_000499745.2 Eimeria mitis | reverse complement strand
TGTTGTTGTTGCTGTTGTGGTTGTTGTTGGTGTTGCTGGAGTTGCTGCTGCTGGTGTGGGGATGTTTCTGTCGGGGTACGCTGCTGGGTGGGGCGTGGTGTTGCGGGGAGTCGGAATGGCCAGCGATGGAGTCTAGAATGCATTTGCATCGCGGCCCCTACACTCACCTGCGTGCTTCGCGGCAGCTGTTCTTTAGCAGCAGCAGCAGCCGAAGCATCGGCAGCACCATGTTTGTGTTTTGTTTCTGATGTTCCCTTGCCTTTCCCCTCTGCAGTAGCATTCTTTGCTTCCAGACTGGGAGGAATGCCCCCAGCTCGAGATACAAG
>NW_013572706.1:7357-14603 GCF_000499745.2 Eimeria mitis | reverse complement strand
GCGTGCTTCGCGGCAGCTGTTCTTTAGCAGCAGCAGCAGCCGAAGCATCGGCAGCACCATGTTTGTGTTTCGTTTCTGATGTTTCCTTGCCTTTCCCTCCTGCAGTAGCATTCTTTGCTTCCAGACTGGGAGGAATGCCCCCAGCTCGAGATACAACACCTCTAAACAGTCTTTCCGTTTCTCTATATCTTTTGAATTCCGCCAGAAGCCCTGAAGCGATTTGTCCTCTCCCAATGAGAAACCAAGAACCAGTTAGTGTTTGACAGTCTAAGATATATTTGCGGTGCATTCTATCAGTATTAATCTGATGCATGTGAGCATCCCACAGTGCATTCAGTACCTTTATGACACGCTCCACCGCAGTCTGCAATTCAGAATCCGACCGCATCTCTGCGTACTGCGGTATTACCCACAGCGCATTGGCTATGTATTTCTGAATGAGACGTATAGAACCCATTATATTCAAGGTTCTTGATCGCTTCCTCACCGGAGACATATCCGGTACTGGCGGCCTCGGCTGCATCAACTGCTCCACCAGAGGCATCCCCAACTCTATGCTGCTGCAGTAGTCTCGCAGATCTGGGTCGTTGCGTCCGTAAGCGGCAGCAGTTCTTGCCAGCTCTAAGATTGCTGTTCCTGCTGCAAATCTCTGGGGCTCCAGCTCCTCCGGCAGCAATGAGAGCGCCCCTAAGTCAAGAGATACGAGGCGCATCACCACAAAAGACAGACGCAAACCCTGACCAGCACGAAGGAGGGGCAGTAAACTGCTGCACATCGCCGCGTTCCTATTCATCCAATCTAGAATATTTCTCATCTGGAGGCGCGCTATACGCGGCATACCCCGGCCACACCAGTCCTCCAGCTTCTCATCCTGGTACAAATGAACACGCTCTAACAACGCACCATCCCAAACGGGAGGCCCTGTTCTTGCTTCTCCTGGTTCGGCTGTTGCCCCTAATGCTGCTGCTCCAGGTGCTTCTGCCGCGCCTGGCGCTGCTGCTGCGCCTGGTGCTGCCGCTGCGCCTGGTGCTGCCGCTGCTCCTGGTGCTGCTTCTGCGCCTGGCGCTGCTGCTGCGCCTGGTGCTACCGCTGCGCCTGGTGCTGCCGCTGCTCCTGGTGCTGCTTCTGCTCCTGGCGCTGCTGCTGCGCCTGGTGCTGCTGCTACTCCCGGTGCTGCTTCTGCGCCTGGTGCTGCTGCTGTTCCTGGTGGTGCTGCTCCTGGTGCTGTTGCTGCGCCTGGTGGTGCTGCTACTCCTTGTACTGGTGCTGCTCCTGGCACTGCTGCTCTTATCGCTACTGCTCCAGGTGCTGCAGCTCCTGGTGATGCAGGTCCTGCTGCTGCTGCTGCTGGAGCACGCTGCTGCTGCGCGAAGAAAGCCGAGGAAGGAGAACCGCCTTCCTCTTCGGGGTCGTCCAGCTGCTCTTCGTCGGAACCAGAGAACAGCAGCGGCTCGTCCTCCCCTTCTGAAAAGGAATCCTCTGTGTACGGTTCATCTATGAAGGGAGCCTCCGAATGTTCCCCATAATAATATAATTCTTCAGGAGAAGGAAAGTGAGGGGAATGCAATTCTTTGGGGCTTTCACGCTGCGACAGGGGGGAGGAATCGGAGGTGTGGTCAGAGGATTCTGAGGTGTACGGCCCCTTACCAAAAAACTCGATCGCTGCAGATTCTTTAAGGCCTTCTTCTTCTTCTTCCACTTCTTCTTCTTCTTCTTCTTCGCTTTCCATTGTTTCCTGCTGCTGATATCCGGCTGTTTGAGCCAGCAGCCCGGGGGAAGGCGGCTCGCCGAAGCCAAACCCACCGGGGACGAAGTACAACCCCCCAGAAGCACCAGCAGCAGCAGCAGTTCCTGCTGTTTGCGCATCGCCTGTATATAACGGGAGAGGTGGTCCGCCATGTACTTCTCCCACGGACCACGTAGGATATTGCATTAGCCCCGCTTCCCACCCTGTTGCAGCACCAGCTGCTGCAGCAGCATCTGCATCCAGGCGGGCTGAAACGGGATCAAGGCTTCCCTTCCAACTCCAAGGCATCTTGGAGGTTTCTTCCGTTTCTTCTTCCTCTTCTTCGTCTGCTTCTTCTTTTTCTTTTTCGCCTTCACTTTCCTTGTCTTTCTCTTCGCCCTCTTCCTCTGAGTCTGAATACCCGGCCCCGAAGCATTCCTTCGAGTTGCCCCCTGCTAACAACCTCTGGTTCTTCTGCTGATGCTGGAGCTGCTGTTGCTGCGCCCGCATGTGGTTGAAGCAGCGCAGCAGCAAAAATGACAGAGCTAAGGCAGCAACAGTCACGACCAGAAGACGGATGGAGGAGACATCCTTGGCCCTGCTGCTGAAAGCATGAGGAAGCTTGAGGGAAGTTTCATTGTTGCAGCACGTTTCTGCTGCTGCATGATCTATTAAAATGTCGTGGGCACCGAGGAGAGGTCCCCCCCCGCCCCCCCCCACTGCCGCTGTAGAGAAAGGCATGAGATCTCAGCTGCTCCTGTACACTATAGGGGGCTGTAGTGAAGCTGCTGGAGAAGAGGAGGAGAGTTTAACTCTTCTGATGCAGCTGGGCTGCAGCATAAACATGTTGTAGAACCTGTTACAACCGAGTAGCAGAAATCAACATGTGACGAACCCCTATACCTTCAGACGACACCGCATGCGTGCCGGTTTTATTACAAAAACAACGTGAAAATAATAAAACTATTTGAATTGCTTGAGGAAACTAGCTGGAAAGCTGAAAACAACAACCGACTCGGAGCCGCATCGACGGCACAAGGTGAATCGAAGGGGGGGAAACTGAGAACCTAAAGGAGAAACAAAAGGAAAGAAGGTCAAAAAATTCTGCTTTCAGTTCAAATACGTCAAAGAATAGGCAGAAAGATAGGCATTCTTCTCATTTAAACAAAGGATGCAGAGAAAGAGGGAGACTGCAACGGACGCATAGGAGAGCAGATTACGAGCAGCAGTCCTTGCGGTCGGTCTTTGCGGCAGAACCATTAAGCTGCAGCTCCGTGAGTTTCAACGAAAATAAAACCAGATGGATTGATAAATCAAACATACCATTTAGCTTAACAGGGATATGAATTTGTCCTGAAATGTCCATCAATACGGAGGAGGGGGAACGGTTTACTATGCACGCCCAAGTGTTGCAGTGTGTTGCTGCCTTGTTGCGCGGCGTTCACACAAGCAGATGACTGTGTGTTCACGGAACCAAGCGTTCGTTTTTGCTATTTATTGCCCGTCAGTGTTGTAATTAATGATTATTATTATTTTGTTGCATTAAAATGCGCATTCTTTTCCACGTTTCGCCTACAGGCGCCCTCGCCGGCGCCTCGTGAGCCGCTAGAGCCGTGGGGAAGTGGCGCTACAGAATACCACTGTTGATGCACGGGACTGTTGCTGCTCCTACCAGATTAAAGATACTTTAATTTATGAAATGTGTATTCTATTTTGATTACATCATCAAAAGGGGCTCAACGGCTGGCCTAAACTCTCTAATCCGTGTGGGCCTCTGCGATACGGTCTGTTCAAGTTATTAATTATTTGTATTTCTACTTGCGTGCACGTCAGCTACTCAGCGCCGTGTTCAACAATTGTATTTGTCCCATGTGCATCCACCAGAAGACGATTTGTGGGGTGGCAGGCAGGGTTGTCGCGCAGCGGCAGCAGCATCAGCAGTTGCAACAAGGAGTGCTGCAACTCGTGAGATAATCTGTCTTTCTGCTCTCCGCATCATCATCAGCTCCGGAGTTTTGTGGGCTGCCCCTAGGACTCCTAGCGACTGAGGGCGAGAAAAAAACCGTCATTGTATATTGTATTATATTGCAGAAATTATGTGTGAAGTAAATCTAATTATCTGATTATAAGCATCTTGACACCTTTCCAGGCGATGATAATCATGTGCTGAGACCGAGGACTCGCACTAATATCTTGTTGCTGCTGCTGCTGTTGCCGTTGCTGCTTGTAAGGGGTGTCCTGGATAGTAGACGTGGACCACGGCGCGCTGCAAAAGGATCATAAAGCCTAAGATAAGAATTTCCAAAGGGCATCTGGTTTCCTTTCCAGTCTTCAGCGAGCCTGAGCCCGGCAGCAGAAGGGCCTGGGGCCTTGGGGGGGAAACATGCTAAGATGAGTTGTTACAGCGAGCTTCACCTCTGTTATAACATGTTCTACAAGGCAGCCCACATGTATGCAGATCCAAGCCTCGTTTACTGTATGCGCTAACACTTGTGACAAATGCTGGAAACGTACCTCGCCCTTAGTAGGCAGCTCCTACGCAAGGAAATACACATGTACCAACTGCTCTACCACTACCGCTGCTGCTGCTGCTGCTGCTGCTGCTGCTGCTGCATAGCATCCGATGCAACCCTACAACGTCTATTGCTGCATGGACTGACACAGTAGACAACAGTTAAACATTTCCTTGCCCTCGGTATACAGGTGCATGCACAAATTCCAGCCAGCATGACCATAGCATACGCCACACTACAAGCGAGAAATTGAAATCCATATAAAACAACAAAGCCAATTTCAGGAGTATACTTATATTCGAGCCATTATATACATAAGACGACAGACACAGCTTTAGGAATATCAATATATATATATATATATATATATATATANATATATATATATATATATATATATATATACATGTATATTGAACAGGATGATGGGGACTATTTGCTGTGCTAGCTGCCATGTTGGTTTAATATTTTTTGCACAAACTTTCCACTTACTGCTGCTACTTGTGTGTGTCTCCGTCGTTGTTGCTACCGTTTAGTATTATTTGTGTTACTTGTATTATTATTATTATTATTATTGTGTTATTATTATTATTATTATTTGGTATACCGAAAGTACACCGCATATAATAAGCTTTAGACAATAGGGGTGGCAGTGCCCAGTAGTGCTTTCAGAAGCATTATGTGATAATATTTATTGTTTGGATTTTATTAAACTAATTAAAAAAAGCTATATGATAATGTTTTTTGTTTAATTTGTGCTAAACCAACCAAAATATTCATAAACTACCGGTCGCTTATATTGCATCAAACTCATTCACAAAAGTCTCCTGACAATATTAAGTGTTTAAATGAAATCAAATAACTCAAAAATTCGTGAATTTAGACAGCTGAGGTGTCAGGGGGAAAACAGAATTCCTTCATTTGTTTCGTTGCCTTGAGGTCTTCTTGGATTAGATATACGTGTAAGATAATACAATTAATGTACATATAGTAATGAATTTGATGGTCCTATTAAATATAATGGAATTGTTGTTAAGGTATACACGAAACTATATTACAAACAAATCGGCTTAAAGGGGCCTTCTACCCATCTGCGAGCATCGCAGCCCCGAAAATGAAACGGCGGCCCCCCCGTACTTTTGAATTGTTTCCTGCATTATACATTAAATATATTAAAAAGCCTTTTATTCTGCTCTTTTTTTCTGTCTTTAATACTCCAGTATTCCCCTAAAACGCCCCGGATTCCCCTCAAGTCTGGTGCTCCCCTTTACTTTCCACAGGGTCACCAGCAACAACAACAGCGAATGGATGCACAAGGGTTTAGGGTTTAGGGTTTAGGCTCTGGAGCTTTCTTCTTTTTCCTTTTTATTCGCTGCTTTCTGTTCCAGGCGGCGTTCGACTCCCCGTTCGATCGCGCTTGCAACAACAACCACCGCCACTGCCTCTTTCCTTTTCTCTGTGCATGCGCTTTTTGTTTCCCCTTTCGGCTACCATGTGGGGCACTTCAGCCCTCCTCATCAGCGGATTCTTCTTTAGCGTCGTAGCTGCAGCAAGAGAGCAGCTACTGATGGATTCAGACAGCAGCAGCAGCAGCAGCTGGGGCTCTGCACTGCTCGGCACCCTCTTCATGATCATCTGCTCCGAGCTGGGTGACAAGGTGAGAATGGCATTAAAACCCACCAAGGATGCTGTTGCTCCTGACAAAGGGTTTAGGGTTTAGGGAGGCTTGAAACCTGCCAAGAATGATTGTGCTGCTGCCACGATCTTCAAGGGTTTAGGGTTTAGGGTTTAGGGTTTAAACAGATGGCCTGTCAGCTGGGGAGAGGTTTCCGCGTTGGAGTCGTGCTGCCTGTATTGCCTGTGTTGTCTGTGTGTTCTGTATTTATATTATATATATTATCTGCGTTATTTCTGTCGCTTTTGTTGTTTTTGTTATCTGTGGCATCTGTACAGACATTCCTAATAACCGCCGTTCTGTCTATGCGATGCTCAAGAGCAGACAGCCACGCAAAGAAAACCCAGCAGGAGCAGAAGCAGCACGAGAAACAGAAGAATAATGCAGGAAGTCGTTGGCACGTCTTCGCTGGTGGTTTTCTTTCTCTTGTTCTGATGACTCTCATGGCTGCTGCAGGGGGGCAGCTGCTGCCGCTGTTGCTGCCGCAGCGCCTGCGCACTGTCTTTATGGTTTGTCTTCTCCTCGTCTTCGGCGCAAAAATGCTTCATGAGGCGGCTATCTATAAAGAAACAGAAGAAGAAGCAGGCAAGCNCTCGTCTTCGGCGCAAAAATGCTTCATGAGGCGGCTATCTATAAAGAAACAGAAGAAGAAGCAGGCAAGCACGCGTCAACACAGACAGTTGCAACCAGCATTTCTCTTCATCTGTATCCTTATGTGTATTGATATGTGTGTATCTATGTATATGCGTATGTGTATATATATGTATATGTATATAGATGTATACTTATATGTATATGCATCTCGAATATATTTATGTGCATATGTACGTATATGCTGTAGTGGCGCTACATTGAGCATAATAGCATGTATGATATGTTATGTATAGATCGATTGCTATCGTATATATATGTATATACATGTATATATTTATTTCTTTATTTACATTTATATTTATAGGTAAATTGTATATCTTGAGGATTTCCTCCTATTATTTCTGCTCTGGTGGCTATACAGTGCATGTGGCATGGACGAAGGAGTGAAGGGAGGGCACACTGCCACCATTATTATTATTATTATTATTGTTGATTTGTTGTTGTTTATTTTCATTATTCTTCTTTAGTACTACCTATTTATTATTACGATTGGCTGTGGCCGCCTTGCTGCTGAGCACTGGCGTCTCTTTTTTTGTGTATGTTGTATTGCTGCTGTTTTTTGTTTTTGTTTTTTTTTGTTGCAGAGGAGCTGAAGGAGTTGTGTGCGAGCGAGCAATCTGTGAATGGCTCGAAACTGCTTCGGCTCGCTCATAACGTCTTCAGCCCCGTCTTCTTACA
>NW_013572706.1:6689-7323 GCF_000499745.2 Eimeria mitis | reverse complement strand
TATATATATATATATATATATATATATATATATATATATATATATATATATATATATACATATATATATGCAGCACACTGCAACTGACAGAAGGCAGCAGGCACAAGATATATTGCAGCAGACAACAGACAGAGGACCGGAGACAGCAGACAGGAAATAGGAGATAGAACATAACAGGCAGCATACAGCAGACAGAGATGTCGTTGTTTACTTTGTCTTTATGCACACGGGATGCTAATTGGAGCCGCGTCAACTGGCTCTGCTGCTGCTACTGCTGCTGCTGCTGTTGCTGCTGCTGATGATGTTGCTGTTGTGGAGCAGGCCGCCTCGTTGACGCTGGTGGCTGAGTGGGGGGACCGATCCCAGTTGGCTACATTTGCTCTCGCTGCTGACAGGAGCGCCTCTGCTGTTTGTTTGGGTGCGCTGCACTATGTATTTCTTTTTTTTTTTTTGACTTAACAGAGGTTTGTGCTGCTGGTTTCATGCATTTCTGCTGCTCAGTGGGGTAGTAAGAGTAACAACAGCAACAGCAGCAGCAACAGCGGCAGCAACAACACTGGTGCTCATTGGTCGCATGCTTTATGCAAATGCTGCAGGCGCCATCATCGGACACGGACTCTGCACTGCTTTGGCC
>NW_013572706.1:5272-6589 GCF_000499745.2 Eimeria mitis | reverse complement strand
TTTTTTTTTTTTGACTTAACAGAGGTTTGTGCTGCTGGTTTCATGCATTTCTGCTGCTCGGTGGGGTAGTAAGAGTAACAACAGCAACAGCAGCAGCAACGGCGGCAGCAACAACACTGGTGCTCATTGGTTTCATGCTGTATGCAAATGCTGCAGGCGCCATCATCGGGCACGGACTCTGCACTGCTTTGGCTGTCCTCGGGGGGATGGTCTTAGCCAAGCGCATCTCTGAGCGCGTTGTGCTGGTGCTAGGAGGTAAGCGGGCCCTCCTCAAACTGCATGCAGGGGGGGCAAGGGGGGACGGGGAGGGGGCCTATGGGGTTCAAGGGGCAACGACCACAACCCTGAGGCGTTTATTTGTAGGGGCTCGTGCTCTGGAGAATAGTGCTGTTTTGGGTGTATTTGTTGGGTTATTTACGGTGTAGTTGTAGTGCAGTTTGCGGTGTATTCGTAGTGCTGTTTGGGGTGCAATTGTCTACCTCTGAATCCTGGGTGCTGTTATGCAGGGATATGCTTTCTGTCTTTTGCTGCCTTCACCGCCGTGGGGGAGCTTTACGGTCTTTGAGTGCCTCTTCTTTATCAACCTGAACTGCGCTGCCTTTTTTTGGTGTTTCACGTGCTGATTGCCGTCCGAGGAACACCAGCACCCTTCAGGTCCCTTTATATTCCTTGTTTTCGACAGCATTCGGCGGGAACTGTTGAATCTGTGCTTCGAGTCAAAGACATGCACATGAACCTGGACCCTTTTGCTTCGTACAGAACGGAAAACACAGCGAAAAACTCAGAGCAGGCAGCCGGCGATGCCGCTCGTTGTTGGGGTATCAGGCGGTCTTCATTGATACAGAAATCAGGACTTTACTTGCTCTGCCTTTCGGCAAAACTGAAACTGCTGCTATGGATAGTATAATCAATTTTTAGACAATATAAATAATGCACTGTGCACAAATGGTAAATATATTGCTTAAGGGATTCGATCTCTTGATTTTCTGAACGGTTTCTGGCTATTTTGCTCGTTTGACGCCTGTTTGCACGCGCGGCGTGCTGAGGTGTATGCGCAGCTCGCTGAACCGCGAGTAACTCGGATTCATCTTTCTAAGGGCTTTTGCTTTCGTCACAGTTCATGTGGGGAGGCGTTTGTCTGCGAAGCGACAACAGCTGCATTGCTCCGTCTATACGCATCGTGCACACATCAACGCGTGCCCTGATTTTTCGGCTCCCCGCTGCTGCCAGCGCCGCCGCAAGCTGAGATGCGGGATTTACGGACTTGGCTTTTTCTGTTTTTCATCACGGTTACAATTGCCGGTGCAGATGGACACA
>NW_013572706.1:4973-5172 GCF_000499745.2 Eimeria mitis | reverse complement strand
TCATGTGGGGAGGCGTTTGTCTGCGAAGCGACAACAGCTGCATTGCTCCGTCTATACGCATCGTGCACACCTCAACACGTTCCCTGATTTTCCGACTCCCCGCTGCTGCCAGCGCCGCCGCAAGCTGAGATGCGGGATTTACGAACTTGGCTTTTTCTGTTTTTCATCACGGTTACAGTTGCCGGTGCAGATGGACACC
>NW_013572706.1:0-4873 GCF_000499745.2 Eimeria mitis | reverse complement strand
GGCGGACGACAAGTCAGCTACGAGACTCTGTGCCCTTTCTGCAAAAGCGTGAGGGTCTTCATTCATTGACTTATTATTGTTCTTATTTCCTCAAAATTGAACTATTTGTGCCGAAATGGAACTGCAACGCTGCAGTATATCACCAGTCAGGTGGCTAAGACCATGCGGTCGGAGCTGGGGAACTTCGTCGACCTGCATCTCTACCCATACGGTATTCCTGAAAAGAGCAGCAACTCCACCAGTACCGCTTTAACGACCTGCTGCTGCTGCTGCTGCTGCAGGGAATGCAGCAGACAAGGACGGCTCTGTTGAGTGCCAGCACGGCATCGAAGAGTGCCGTTTGTGAGTTTGCGTTTTTTACGTGTTGTGCTCGAAGACAGTTGATGATTAATTATATCGTTTTCTCCCCCCAGAAACATTCTTTCTGCATGCGGGATCAAAAAGATTCAGGGGGATCCGGAGAACCGCCTTGCGTTCATCGAGTGGTGAGAATCGTCAGGCTTGATGGTTTACGGTTTAGGCTTTAGGGTTTATTGAGGGTTTTGTTCCTGCCTCAGGTGATAAGCAGGTTAGGTTTATGGCTTAGGGCTTAACGTGTAGTGCATCTGCATGCAGAAAGGATGCACGCAGTTGTCTGAATTTCATAAAGTGGCTTTCAGCGTGGAAGGGCTGAACAGTGCCTCGGAGGGCGCATGGCGTTCATGTCTGTCTTTTGGTGGTCAGCACAAGGGGGAGATAGAAGGTGATTAGATTTTGTTTTGTTTCTTTATCTTTATATTCTTTTATAACGTTAAAACCCCGTCCTTTTTCAGCTTGCTTTGAGGGAGACGAAGGCCTTCGGCTTCTGTACGAATGATCATTGCTGCTCGCGCCTATTGGAGCTCTGCAGTGTATAGTCACCTGGATTGATTCAGAAGAGTCATAGGGAGCTTATCTCGGCGTCATTCTTATAACTACGTTCCGTGGGTAATTGTAAACGGCAAGCATTCAACAAACTCGGAGGCGAATTTCACGTTTGCGGTGTGTGAAGAGTGAGTCGAGGCCACATACATCAGCTCTTCTCTGTTTGTTCTTCTAGCTATTTTTTTTTTTTACATTTCACTTACACACCATCACCACTTGTGCTTCACACTCAGGCTGGGGGCCTCCAGGCCTCACATCTGCTCCACCCTCTCCCGCGTCGGGGTCAGCAGCTTTCTAGATGAGGGGCAGCGCTGCTACAGAGATGCGTCTGCCACTCCCTAACGGCGTAGACGCTTGAAGGAAGAATTCTGAAACGCAGATTGATACATGCATACATACGCACATACTAACTACACACACACATATATATATATATATATATATATATGAAGGCGAAACAGGCAATGAATATAGAGCTTTTCTGCCGTGCAGTCTGCCGTGTCATCGCCACCCCAAGAGACGCCGCAAACGAAATAGATAGATGCCGACTGAGTTAGTGTTGGTAGCGGTATTTCTCTGCTTACAATGAAGTACCTCTACGTGTAT
Source organism: Eimeria mitis (assembly GCF_000499745.2). NCBI lineage: Eukaryota > Apicomplexa > Conoidasida > Eucoccidiorida > Eimeriidae > Eimeria > Eimeria mitis. The sequence continues at coordinate 3,364 of NW_013572706.1, read as the reverse complement.
AATGGAGTGTATTTAGGTGTATAATGGAGTGTATTTAGGTGTATAATAAAGTACATGTATGTGTGTAATGTAATATATTTAGCTGGAAGACCCCGCGCCACTGCACGCGTATCGATTCAGCTGCAACACCCATCTCATCACATTTTCTGTATTTCATGTCTACTGTACAGACTGCACGTTGCTCCCCTTTCATTATAAAAACTAGACAACTGCATGTTTTCTTGTTTTCTTAGTCAATTATACTTAAGTGTACGGCAGGGCCCCTGCAACAACACGGGGGCCCCTCTCTGGGGGCCCCCCACCACTGTAGTGGGAACGACCCCACCATGGTCGGGGGTGTCTTCTGCCTGTGCGCTTTGTTTTCCTTTCAACTTTCATCACTTTAATTGAACTAATTGATTAAAATTTTCTTCATTCTGAGACGGAGATTCCCCCGTGGCAACGCGTTGAGGTGTTGGGCCGACAAAAACAGGAAATACAGAATACGGTAGAGAGCAAGCAGAGCAGAAGACAGAAGAAGAATGTTTGCAGATGCTGTTGAGAATGGATTGGCCGATATTTCTCTTTCTTGTCCTTCAGAACCTGCCTCTTCTCTTGGAGAGGGTGCAGGGGTCGACGGCTGCAGCTCTGAAGGGATTCATGAGAGGGGGAGTGAGTTGCTGCTGTCTGCGCTGGAGCGCCTAGAGGGCGTGCATCTGCTGCCTTGTCACATCAAATACACCGGTTTCGCTTCCGTTGCTGAGCGATTCCAACCAAGACAAGTGCGCCCGCCTGCTGCAGCAGGCGTGTCTGCAGAGGTAGGAGAAGCAGCAGAAGAAGCAGCAGCAGAAACAGCAGAAGGAGAAACAGCAGCAGGAGAAGCAACAGAAGGAGGAGATGCAGCAGGACTGGAGGTACTGCTGCATGGGCGTTGGCTGAAAGGGAAGGAGGAGCGCCTGGCCCCAGCAGACTCCTCTGCTGCCTCTGGCGCTCTTCAGGGTTTTGTTATGGCTACACAGGAGACGACCTGCTGCTTGGGGGAGCTGCGCAAGTCCTTCACTGCTGATTCTGCTGCTGCTGCTGCTGTTGCAGCTTCAACTCCCGATCAAGACTGCGTGGTGACTGAAGAGATCCCCAGTACAGTCACCGCACTGCGCCCTCTGGCGGAATTCAACAAACTGTGGTGTGTACGCACTGAAACCTCTTCCTGTAGTGTTTCTTCTGTGTGTAAGCCGCGACGTAACCACCTGAGCCTCACTGCTGCTTTCTTACTGCCTACTGCCGCTAATAAGGCTAGTGCTGCTGCTATGGTTTGCTGTGTGTGCACTGCAGCTACTGGCAGCAAGACCGCGAGCCTACGAGTGCTGATGATATCCCTCAGAGCCTTTTCTTTTTGCGAGCTATGGCCGCCGTACGTTCCTTCTCCCTATCTTGCGCTGTATATATATGCAGTGCAGTATTTGTCTACTTGCAGCTGCACTAAGGAATTACTGCTCTCTTTGTTGCGTGTTTCATGTATTCATGTGATCTGTATGCACACGTAAGACGGAGAGCACCAGCAACATGAATGCATTCATAGCCGCAGTTATGCTCTGAGCCGAATGCGTTGTATGCAGCTGCACGACTATGAAGAGGAACTGAAGGAGTGAAGCTTGGGGGCAGGGAGACAGACTAAATATTCTCTCTTCTTCTCCTCTGGTGTACATCGAGCAGCACAAAACCTCAAGTTTTATTGTTATATATCATGACGTGCGGCGCCATGGCTCTTTGTTATTTCGTTAACACAAACAGGGGAGCCCCAGCAGCAGCAGGGGAGGCGGCGCTGGGTGCAGTAAAGGGGGAGGCATTCCTCCATGCGGGTTATTCTGATGTTTGGTTGTTAGCAGCTTTGTCTGTGTTTTTCTCTCGTTAAGTCATTTGAAGCAGCTGAACTAATCGAGCTCTTCACTGCAGTCATCACTGAACTGAGAAGCACCGGCGACAGCGAGAGGGGGAGGAGGCGGCGGGTGAAATGCATATTCGTTCTTTAGGGCAACATCCCGGTGTACCCCTAGATCCCTGATGTGTTGCTTTGGGGTTAGTACTGAGGTGGTATTAGGCACAAGGACTGTCTCTCTGCTCACCAGTCCTCGAAGTCGTCGTTCTCTGTGTGCGCCTCGCGAGCCGCTTCAATGTCCTTTTCTACTTGCTGGTTAGCTCGTTTGCAGCAGCCACAGGAATATGCAGAAAAGAAGGCTACACACTCACTGGAGATACCGGTCTGACTTTCATGGGTTCAGCCACCTCCTGCAACTGCGGGCCTCTTGCCTCGTGAAACATCTTTGCGAATCGCCGCAGGTGGCTCTGCGCAGCACCTAGCTCCTCTTGCATTTCGGTGATCATGCTCGTAAACCCTTTTGGAGATTCGTTTTGCATTCCAAGGGAATGTCGGTCGTTAGAAACAGAACGGGGTCGCTTCATCGCTGTGACGGAGCTGCCGCCAGAGAGAACGGCTGAAACGGGTTGCGGGCGACGCATCCTCGCGCTGCCGCAAACGGGCAGAGCGAAAATGACAAACAACAGAGAGCAAAACATCTCCTGACAAGAGCAGCATCATTATCTTCAAGTTTCCACATGCATCGCCAAAAAACTCCACTGGGCTGGTCTTGCAGGTTTTGCTTTCATGTAGCCGCTTCACGAGGTACACGTACACCCGGAAACCCCCAGGAATCCCCAGCAGAGTGCAAGCATTTTCACGGCAGCATCACGACTAGCAGCGGGACCGTCGAAACGTGCATTACACCGTTTGCCATTAGGCAGTTTTGAGTGTACATACACTCGAATTACACCTCTACCGACGTATCCTATCCATGAATCTGCACGGTACATGCAGTCGGGGGGAAGCGCCACGAGCTCAGATGGTCTTTTTCTCAACGCACTACTTTGATTCTGCATCTCCGAGTCTTTGCTGCTTTCACCTGAATCCCGGCTAGTGTAGAATGGGCTCAAGGCCTCTTCCTCAGTGCTTTTTAGCTGATGAGATCTGGTCCTACTTGGTGAACCCCAGACTCGTCAGAACTAGATCTGTTCTGGTTTAGGAAGCTGGCTGCAGCGTTTATTGTTCAACTCGTGCACGCACTTCATATTATATAAACACACTATACCTGTATCCCTTCTGTCAACAACTGTACCTGTATCTATAGCTATATCTGCATCTCTTCTCCCCTGCATTTCCTCCTCACCCCCGTACACTGCAGTCTGATCGCAAGCGATGGTTAGACAACAACAGCTTCGTTGCGTAGGAGTGGAAGATTCGCCTCGAATGGCCCAAGCGCTGCCTCAGCCCGCTTGCTTAGGTCACGGCATTCAGGTTGAACTGTTTGCAGCCCCGAAGGCAGCAGAGAGC
>NW_013572705.1:4843-4973 GCF_000499745.2 Eimeria mitis | reverse complement strand
GGCCCCATAAGCTGCTGTCTATACAGAGGGCCCCCTCTCCATGCTGTTGCTTTTCGGGTTTGCTGCTGCTTCTGACTCTGCATGCAGCAGCAGCAGCAGCAGCAGAAACAACACCCGCTGCTGCTGCTGC
>NW_013572705.1:0-214 GCF_000499745.2 Eimeria mitis | reverse complement strand
TATATATATATATATATATATAGGAGAGAGAGAGAGAAAAAAAAAGAAAAAAAGAAAAAAATAAAACAGAAGAGATATTATACACCTTATTGGGTTTACTATCCTTTGTGCTATAATAAAAAGAAAAAAATATAATATAATATAATTATATTATTATATTATATTATATTATATTATATTATATTATATTATATTATATTATATTATATTATAT
>NW_013572704.1:3365-5515 GCF_000499745.2 Eimeria mitis | reverse complement strand
CTGCAGCAACAGTATGTGGGTGGGGTTGTTGTTATGCATGCATGCGTACTTCTGGCTCTGCTGCAGCAACAGTATGTGGGTGGGGTTGTTGTTATGCATGCATGCGTACTTGTGGCTCTGCTGCAGCAACTGTATGTGGGTGGGGTTGTTGTTGTGCATGCATGCGTACTTGTGGCTCTGCTGCAGCAACTATATGTGGGTGGGGTTGTTGTAGTATGCATGCATGCAATTCTTTATGCTGCAGCAGCAGCAGCAGCTGCTGCTGCTGCTGCTGGCGGTATCACTTCTCTGTTGCAGGTCGGCCGCTATGGAGATGCTCTCTGCTACTTCGAGCGCCTGCAGCAAAACCTCCTTTTCCTCGCCATGCTGGCAGACCAGCACGTTAGTCTGCTGCTGCTGCTGCTGCTGCTGCTGCTGCTGCTGCTGCTGCTGTTGGTGTTGTTGTTGCTTCTACTGTTGCTGCTGGAGGAGTTGTTACTTGTCGCTGCTGCTGCATGCGGTTTACTTTTCCCAACCTGTTGTCCGGGCTTGCGTCGCGAATGCATGCTCGCATGCATGTCTCGCCCTCTGCATGCATGCATGCATGCATGCATGCATGCATGCAGTTGGAGTCGTATCGGGGAATATGGGTTTGAGTCTTTGTTTAGGTTGGGGGCACAATGCCTGTAGTGTGCGCTCGCTGGCGCCTACTATCTGGCTGCTGCTGCAACAACGCATGCATGCATGCATGCATGCATGCATTTGTAGCAACTGCAGCTGCAGCTGCATCCCCGCATCTCTGCATGCGTGTGCACTGTGCATACAGCGCGGGGGCTTGAGTGAAGGGTCAATGGAGGAGCAGCAGCAGGCCTTCTATGGCAACCGGGATTTCTGGAGCCACGAGGAGCTGCAGCGCCTCCACCACGCGCTGCGTACGCCGGGGCAAGGTGAGGTGCAGCTGCAGCAGCAACAGCAGCAGCAGCAGCAGCAGCAGCAGCAGCAACTCAGATCCGTTTCTGAGCGCCTTAAGGCCAGCCGGCTGCTGCTCCTACCCTCTTGCTTCTTAGCTGCCCGTGATTCGTATCGCTTGCTGCAGCAGCGGGAACGATATTTTGTTCGGTTGTAGTTGTTGCTGCTGCTGCTGCTGCTGCTGCTGCTGCTGCTGCTGCTGCTTCAGATCTGCAGCAACTTGCTGCTGCTGTAGGCAGCAAGAACTCCGCGCAGATCCTCTCTTACTTGTCACATGCAGCAGACCGCCACATGATGCACCGAGCAGCAGCCGGGCCGGCTGGCAGTGCTGCAGCAGCAGCAGCAGCAGCTGCTGCTGCTGCGGCTTCTGGCTTCGGGACGACGGCTGCTGGCAACTCTGCTGCAGCAGCTGCTGCTGCACCGGCTTCTCTTCCTTCAGGCGGTATGTATTGAGTACTATGCTCTAAACCGATACTTAGCATCTGCAGCAACAGCAGCAGCAGTAGCAGCAGCAGTAGCAGCAGCAGTAGCAGCAACTGCTGGAGTTGCAGCTGTAGTGTTTCGCCTTCGCTGCTGCTTCGGCATATGTGGGTGGAGATGCTGTCTGGTTTGTTTTTTGTTTTTTTGGGTTTATTTATATAACAGCGTAGATGTGATGCAGCACGAGAGATAGATTTTCTTTTGCTGCCAGTTGCTGCTGCAGGGACAGGAGCAGCAAACGCTGCAGCAAGAGCGACGCATGCGACACAGGAAACTCAAAAACAAGAGGATAAGCAGCAGCAGCAGCAGCAGCAGCAACTGCAACCGCAGCAGCAAGTGCAACCGCAGCAGCAGCAGCAACCGCAGACGCAGCAACAGCAGACCCAGCCACAGGTCATGCAGCAGCAACAGCAACCGCAGCAGAAACAGCAGATTCAGCAGCAGCAGATGCAAATACCGCAGCAGCAACATCAGCAGCAAATGCAGCAGCAGCAACAAATGCAGCAGCAGCAGCAGCACCAGCTGCAGCACCAGCAGCAGCTCCAGCAACAGCAAATACCAAAGATAATGCATCAGCCAGCTCCGCAGCAGTTTCAGCTACCGCAGCAACAGCAGCAGCAGCAGCAGCAGCAGCAGCAGCAGCAGCAGCAGCCTGGCACAGGGGCTACAGGGGCTCCAAGCCTTCAAGCTGTGCAGCCGAATGCACTAATAGGGGCACCTCT
>NW_013572704.1:2909-3265 GCF_000499745.2 Eimeria mitis | reverse complement strand
CAGCAGCAGCAGCAGCAGCAGCAGCAGCAGCAGGCAGCGGGAGGAGCAGCAAGTCAGGGAGATTCAATGTTGCAAAACGCGGGTCTTTCTCGTCAGCCGTCTTTGCCGCAGCAGCAGCTTCTGCAGCAGCAGCTGCTACAACAGCAGCTGCTGCAGCAGCTGCCAACGCAGACCCAACCGCTGCTGCAGCAATCGCCGACGCAGCATCTGCAGCTGCAGCAGCAGCAGCAGCCGCAGCAGCTAGCTACCCAGCCAACAGCGCATTTCTCGTTTATGCAAAAGCGGCCTTAGCTTGTAGCTTCTCTGGTGCTGCGATGCTGCTGCTGCTGCTGCTGCTGCTGCTGCTGCATAAGATG
>NW_013572704.1:2343-2809 GCF_000499745.2 Eimeria mitis | reverse complement strand
TGCTGCAGCAGCTGCCAACGCAGACCCAACCGCTGCTGCAGCAATCGCCGACGCAGCATCTGCAGCTGCAACAGCAGCAGCAGCCGCAGCAGCTAGCTACTCAGCCAACAGCGCATTTCTCGTTTATGCAAAAGCGGCCTTAGCTTGTAGCTTCTCTGGTGCTGCGATGCTGCTGCTGCTGCTGCTGCTGCTGCTGCTGCTGCTGCTGCATAAGATTTATACAATTTTAATCATGCCTCTGTCTGCAGTGCATCCTGCTGCTTGCTGCTGCTGCTGCTGCAGCCCTGTGTTGCTGCTGCTTGTCTCTGGTTCTGTTCTGGCGCTGCTGTGTGTTTAAAAATGCAGTAGTTGGTGCACTTAGGGCTGCTGGCGCAGCAGCAGCAGCAACAGCGCAGCAGCAGCAGCAGCAGCAGCAGCCGCAGAAGCAGCGCAGCAGCGCTGCAGCAGCTTCTCCTCTACCACGGGG
>NW_013572704.1:2068-2243 GCF_000499745.2 Eimeria mitis | reverse complement strand
GCTGCTTGTCTCTGGTTCTGTTCTGGCGCTGCTGTGTGTTTAAAAATGCAGTAGTTGGTGCACTTAGGGCCGCTGGCGCAGCAGCAGCAGCAACAGCGCAGCAGCAGCAGCAGCAGCAGCAGCAGCCGCAGCAGCAGCGCAGCAGCGCTGCAGCAGCTTCTCCTCTACCACGGGA
>NW_013572704.1:1700-1994 GCF_000499745.2 Eimeria mitis | reverse complement strand
ATATATATATATATATATATATATATATATATATATATATATCCGTGTTTGTCTCTTTCTTTTGTCTCTTTGTGGTTTGTTTCTCTGTCTTTTCTGTTTCTCTCGGCGCCGTTCTCGTCGCCCCCAACGCTCCGCCCGCAAGCCGCTTTGTTGGAGCAGCGGGGAGAGACAGAGACAGAGGGACGGAGACAGAGAGACACAGACACAGAGACAGAGACAGAGACAGGCAGAGACAGAGACAGAGGCAGAGACAGAGACAGAGACAGAGACAGACAGATACAGAGAGACAAAGAG
>NW_013572704.1:1249-1600 GCF_000499745.2 Eimeria mitis | reverse complement strand
TCTCGTCGCCCCCAACGCTCCGCCCGCAAGCCGCTTCGTTGGAGCAGCGGGGAGAGACAGAGACAGAGGGACGGAGACAGAGAGACACAGACACAGAGACAGACACAGAGACAGAGACAGAGGCAGAGACAGAGGCAGAGACAGAGACAGACAGATACAGAGAGACAAAGACAGAAAAAAGGGGACAAAGAGTTAGATGCACAGACAGGGGGAGAAATTCCGGGGCCAGAGGAAGATAGCGTCAGCGACAAGGAAAAATACAAAGAGACAGAGAGAGAGAGAGAGAGACAGGGGGGCGCATAGACAAAGAGACAGAGACAAAGATACCCAGCAACACAGCCCCCGCTCGCC
>NW_013572704.1:926-1149 GCF_000499745.2 Eimeria mitis | reverse complement strand
CGGGGCCAGAGGAAGATAGCGTCAGCGACAAGGAAAAATACAAAGAGACAGAGAGAGAGAGAGAGAGACAAGGGGCGCATAGACAAAGAGACAGAGACAAAGATACCCAGCAACACAGCCCGCTCCTGCAGCCCCTACAGCTTCACAGGCCGCTGCCCCCGACCCCCTGGAGACGCAAATATCTCGCAGACCTTCGAGAGGAAGCGGGTGTGGGGTTTGGGCT
>NW_013572704.1:548-826 GCF_000499745.2 Eimeria mitis | reverse complement strand
GCGTTGCCTGCGCGGACTCAGGAGTTTGCTGCTCCTGCTGCTGCTGCTGCTGCTGCCGCTGCTGCTGCTGCTGCTGCTGCTGCTGGGGCTGGGGCTGCGGCTGAGGCTGCTGAGTCAGATGAAGGGCATCGCGCGGGGCCGCTGGTTTGTTTGTTGGTTGGGCGGAGTGAGGAACGGTGGTGGTGGTTGCTGCAGCGTCAGCAACAGAAGCAGCAGCAGCAGCAGCAGCAGCAGCTTGTTGTTTATTTCCCTGGAGCTGGGACGATGGCATTGCACTT
>NW_013572704.1:0-130 GCF_000499745.2 Eimeria mitis | reverse complement strand
CAGGCGTTGCCTGCGCGGACTCAGGAGTTTGCTGCTCCTGCTGCTGCTGCTGCTGCTGCGTTTTTTTTTTTCGTGGCCTTTGGTCTTATGAGCAACACCTTTGCTGCCACTGTCTTTTGGGGGTGAAGAC
>NW_013572703.1:4398-4795 GCF_000499745.2 Eimeria mitis | reverse complement strand
TTATGATCAGCAACAGACCCCGGTTCCATTCTCCCATAAACATGAGGGTTTGTGTTAGCGAATTTTTGTGAATGAGGGTTTATGAGGGTTTACAAGGGTTTAGGGTTTACGAGGGTTTATGAGGGTTTAGGGTTTATGCATACTTGTTATGATCAGCAACCGAGCCCGGTTCCATTCTCCCATAAACATGAGGGTTTGTGTTAGCGAATTTTTGTGTATCGAAATAAACAGAACCACCACATGTATAAGCAAAATTATTTTTTTTTATAGACCCTATTAAACCCTTTACTTCGTCTATATACTCAGATACACGCGTCACCACCGTTGGGAGCCTGCAACACACACACATATATATTTATTTATTTTTTTTTTAGTTTTAGTTTCAGTTTTAGTTTAC
>NW_013572703.1:3494-4298 GCF_000499745.2 Eimeria mitis | reverse complement strand
CACATGTATAAGCAAAATTATTTTTTTTTATAGACCCTATTAAACCCTTTACTTCGTCTATATACTCAGACACACGCGTCACCACCGTTGGGAGCCTGCAACACACACACATATATATTTATTTATTTTTTTTAGTTTAGTTTCAGTTTTAGTTTTATTTATATTTATATTTTTATTTATATTTGTATTTTTATTTATATTTGTATTTTTGTTTTCATTTATAGTTATATTTATACACAAATAAATAAAAATAAATAAAAATAAAAAAAATATAAATCTCACGAGACATTGAGTGCCCGAATATCATATAAATATATTTATATTTAAATAAAAAAAAAATAAAAAAAATAAAAAAATAAAAATATAGAAAATAAATAAAAGCAGATAAAAATAAATAAAAATAAATAAAAATAAATAAAAATAAATAAAAAAACCTCACGAGACATTGAATGCCCGCACATCATATAAATAAATATATTTAAATAAATAAAAAAAAAAATAAAAAATAAAAATAAATAAATAAAAATATATAAAAATATATAAAAGCAGATAAAAATAAATACATAAAAATAAATAATAAATAAAAATAAAAAAAAAATAAAAACCTTACGAGACGTTGAGTGCCCGCATATCATATAAATAAATATATTTATATATCAATATAAAACTAACTAAAAAATAAATAAAAATAAAAAAAAAATAGAAAAATAAAAAAAAACCTTACGAGACGTTGCGTGCCCGCATATCATATAAATAAATATATTTAAATAAAAAAATAAAAAAAATAAAAAATAAAAATAAATA
>NW_013572702.1:4124-4705 GCF_000499745.2 Eimeria mitis | reverse complement strand
TGACAAACAAGGAGTGGAAATGTAGAAGATTCAGCAAAGTGACGAAGCATTCTGTCCAGAAGGAGAAGGGTGTCAGTACAGCTGACACCGGGGCGGGGGGTGTCGGTACACCCGGTGACGGTCAAGGGGTGTCAGGTGGACACCTGTCACAATATATAAAAGTAGAAGAAGTGAGAAGATGATAGAAGTTACATAACTAAGAGTGGAATGTTGGATATTATGGGAGGTTCGTACGGATGGATGAAGTTCCAAAAGCAGCGGAAGCCGGAGAGTGCTTCGCGGCAGGGGTGCACCACTGACTACGGTGCGGTCAACAGCGTGAGTACTCACACAGGGAGTATTATGATATATACATATATATATCTATATGTAGCAGACATTAGCAGATAATAGTTTGTGTAAATAGTTAAAAATCATGGCCATGCGTTTAGAACACTTAGGTGTAATTAATTTAGCGGACCGCTAGCTGCACACTATAAGCTGGGGAGGGTCCACTGGCACGGACCAGGTGGAGAGGAAGTATGAAGTAGTCTAGCAACGGAGTGGGTTGAGAAGTTAGTTTAGAGAATAACTGAGGAAGG
>NW_013572702.1:0-3761 GCF_000499745.2 Eimeria mitis | reverse complement strand
TGTGTAGATCTACTGACATAGAGTTCAAGTGGGTATCGTAGGCACAGTATACGGCCACTGTGCATTACAGCCCGGCCCCCCTAAACGCTGGTGGCAGCCTCTGCCATTCTCCCATCAAAAAGTTTCAAATGCATCTTCCTGGAATGATTTTATATTATAACGTACTGCAGGGTAGTTGTCCCCGAGATTTCTGCACGTCGAAGGGAGAGAGAAATGCCGGTCCGCAGTTGGTTGAACGGACTGCAACGAACTATTTCTGGTACAAAACCTCTACAAAAGAGGAAATTACTAACACAGTGAGCAAACGCGGCGAGCACTATCAAACCTTCAGTGAATGCTTCTCTGGTATTCTTCCATATCCCGACAGCTGTTCGACTGGGTCCGTGCCTCCATTTATAGTACCCCTGCGGTTGAAATGCCCTGGGGTTCAGCAGCGCAGGCCCAGAAACCCTGAAGTTTCTGGGAACCGGGGATGCACCTTACAGTTTTAGATATAACAGTAAAAGTGCAGCCCCGCCGTAAGAGTAGGAAGAGCTACCGCTATGGAATCCAAGGGAATGGAAGTAATGTGCACCCGCAGCGCACTCTACCCTGGGGAGGATCCGTAGACTGACAAGTCCAATGGAAGACGAATGGGTCACAACAATAATAACCAGTAACCGTAAAGGGGAAAGTGATATGTGGGTTGTCGGTTAGGGTTATGCTGATAATTCAACGGGACCAAGCGGCATTACAGGGGTGCTGCAAGGGACCTTCAGGTCTGTTGGAGGGTTTGCTGTCAACGTAGTTCGAAAGACATTTACTCGCGTTGGTTTTCCTCTTTATAGTCGTGGTACTATGAGGTCTAGCTTCAGAATCGGAGCAGAAATATGGTGAACTTGCAGTGTAATGTCCTGGGGCTCTGCAGGGCAGGCCCAGTAAAACTGGAATTACTGAAACCCTTGCGTGCGTCTTATACTTTTCCCAATGATAATAATGTTGCAACCTGCAGAAAAGGAACATATCTGCAATTAGTGCTAGAATCCGGGTGAACAGGAAGCTAGCTCGCCCGGAGTCGCACTCGTGAGAATCGTATAGCCGTTGGTACTCAAACGGGAATGATCACAGATGGAACGTCTGTTACGCTCAAAGCAAGTTCTTACTAGGGAGGATTAATGTTCAATGTTCATAGAAAATCGATGAGAACAATGTTCTGGGGGTCTATGGGCAGCAGGCCCCGAAGGTCCCGTCGGAGACTCTCTGGAGGCAGTCCCCAAATCCGGCCCGCAACAGAAGCGGTATGGCGCCTGCATATTCTTGACAGATATAGCCTGCTAGTGCTGGCGGAGGCTGAGCGGGAACCCACTCTAATGGATTAGCATCCCTTGAGAAAAATATACTACAAAACTCAGTATTTGGCTAACCACTAATTAGACCCGTCCCTCTACCGGAGCTTATATAACTAGTGTATTGTAGCGCTCACGCACTACAGGCCGTGTTTGCGCAGCCCAGGACTGAGAGATTCGCCCGAATGTACTTTACGCGAGCGATTGTACGGGTAGGAAATGAGATTCCTTGTGAAGTGAGTTTACTTCGGACCCACCGTTTGTTGAAAGCATAGTAAACATGGGTGTTCGAAATAATGAGAGACAATGTTCTGGCTTTTTGCTTTTCCTGATATCGACTATAATGCCGCTGGGGTTAAGCGGGAGGCCTCTGGGGTCGCCTAGAAGATTTGGAATGAACATTTAAACTTTCAAATTGCAAATGCTCGAGAAGCCATGACTTTCTAACTTGCTCCCTGCGGAATGGTTTACCGTTAACTCAATACATACTGTTGAGATTCATAGGGATGTTGAGCAAGTACGATTTAGTAGCGGTATGTGTCAGAAGCCATTCTCGCCATTCACCGGATCAGGTCATCAGGAAGCGTGAAACATAGTTCCAAAAGTTGAAAAAGATAAAAGCCCAAGCTGAGAAATTCTGGCAAAGGTCTTTCGCAGGTTCGTCAGACAGACCGTATTCGTCAGGTAACAGCGCTTTGGGTCACTCACCTGTCCGTGGGATGCCTGTGGATCTACCTGCATTCAATGTTTTCTTAGAGCTATTCTGTGTTCGTCAACCTGAACTAATGGATTGCCCGTGGGCGGAGTTTATGTAATACACGATACTGCCCGTCTCAATATTGCTGACTACTACCGCCGCAGATTCTCTCACAATTCGTACAGACATGGCGTTGTAACCCATCGCATTACACCGACCCTTCGTCAGGGCTGTATTTCCTGGGGTTGGCCTTTGACCCCGTGCCGCCACCGTGGCTTGCTGATCCCTTTGGTCCCACGGGCATTCCGCTGAACTGTTCTATTATAATGCTTCTCTATCGGAGAGCTTGTGTTCCTATTTACATTTAGATGTAGTAACCCCTATCTTACTTGTGCTAGGTACTACTGACGCCTCCGCTTAGTACGGACCCGCCCAGAACTATTATTGTGGTGCGCCGCGCCACATTGTTGCCTGTGTGTCATTGCCTGTGTGGAGCTGGTATGCATGCCTCCACCTACGTGCAGTGAATATTCACTGCAAGCTGGCTATTGAAGGCCGAGCAAATGTACAGCAATGCTCTATAGCGTTGGTGCATGAAGCAAAAGGCTAAGCGGGCTAGGCCAAGTAAATACTCAACTATCGTCTATGGTGCTATTACAGGTAGCAAGGGGTTTTGGTGTACATTCACGCGGAATTGTCCTGCGTCACCAGTTGCAGCGATCTGCGTTGCAATTTGTATCAGGCTGCTTCATCTCTCCGGGCCCCAAGCAACTGGGCCGCCGGACTCAAGCGGCCTGGCAACTGTAGAGGAAGTCAGCATTTTGGAAACCATTCTCGCCAGTCTTCGAACAAGATCGGCGACTTTCGTTACACTTGGTAGCGCCACACGGTTCATCGGGTCAGCCGCGAGAAAGGAGCATCAATTCCGCAGCAGAGCGGCCTGGTGCATAGCAGTGACCACCTGTGGAGGCGCTTTGAGAACATATAAGCCAACATTAGCACGGTACGGGATTTCTTTTAGTCAATTCACCACTACATAATCCTAGGCATGCCGTATATGATCCAGTGGAGGAAGCTCATGAGGCCAGCAGTAGACGCCATTGCTGTGTACGTGCTTTGAGGCTATGACGGAGGGCATCTTTCAGCGCTTCCAAAAGTGCATGCACCCCCTACAGTAAGAGGCCTGGAACGGCCTCCCCCAGGAAAGACGAATGAGGAGGATCCTAGGCAGTGCAGAGGCGCTGCAGGAACTGGTGGGCGAACGTGTGTACTCTGCAGTGAGTTAAGCGCGGTCCACCTACACGTGGAGCAGGCCCTAGTTGCAATCCCTAACTGAGTACATTAAAGAAGTCCCTTTCTCTATGCAGTACACCTCTGATTCATGCCTTAAAAAGCGTAAAACAACGTTCTTAAGCAGTTTAGTTCTCAAAAAGAAAGAATCTCTCCATTATTCTTCGGTGTATCGATATTCTTGGTGTCACTGCCAGCCCTAACCAGTCACAGCACGCTAATTCTCTATCCTGTACCCGAAAACCGTTATGAACTAAGGCCTCCCCTTTACTTGCCTATAGTTACGCAGTAAATGCTTTTAGACTGAACAAGGTGAGACCGATGTCTCCTTCCCGTTTAACACTGCATCGCTCGCAAGTACACACCCCATCGCGATCGTTTCACGAAGACCGCACCTTTGTAGGATTCGATCTAGCCAACACCCGATGAAGGGAAGGGGTGGGCACAAT
>NW_013572701.1:4060-4705 GCF_000499745.2 Eimeria mitis | reverse complement strand
AGCAGCAGCAGCAGCAGCAGCAGCAGCAGCAGCAGCAGCAGCAGCAGCAGCAGCAGCAGCAGCAGCAATAACAACAGCAACAACAACAGCAACAACAAGAACAGCAACAAGAAGAAGATAAAAAAAATAAAAAAATAAAAATAAAAAATAAAGTGTTGATGGTTTTGTTATTTTGCGGTGTCTGTGCATACACCCCAGCAGCTTCCGTTTCTTTCTCTTTCTGTATCTCCACCACTAAACAAATAAATAAAATAAATAAATAAATAAATAAAATAAATAAAGTTTATTTATTTTATTTATTTATTTTATTTATTTATTTATGTTGCTGCATGCACAGGGGCCTCCGTGTTGCTCTGCTTTCTCAGCCCCTCGCCCCTACACCCCAACCAACTTATTTATTTATTTTATTTATTTATTTTATTTATTTATTTATTTATTTATTTTATTTATTTATTTATTTATTTAACTTTTTAATTTTATTTATTTTATTTTTTTCTGCTGGAGTTTGGGGTGTATGTACACCTGAGCCGTTGCGTTACAACCAAAAAATAAAGATATGCTTCTCCTCTTTTATTTTATTTTTATTTTTATTTATTTTATATAAATATAAATATAAATATATATATATATATATATATATATATA
>NW_013572701.1:1946-2600 GCF_000499745.2 Eimeria mitis | reverse complement strand
AGCAACAGCAGCAGCAGCAGCAGCAGCAGCAGCAGCAGCAAAAGCAGCAGCAGCAATCGGACGCCACCCCAAACAACCACAAAAAACAGCACCAACAAACAAAAAGAATAATATTATTTTATTTAACAATTAAAATAATAAATAAAAAAAAACAAAAACAAAAATAAAAATAAAAATAAAAATAAAAAAGAAAAAATACCTTGCTGATAGAGGGGGGCCCCCTGCTGTCTCCCTAATATGTGAAATGAATGCAGCTGTATACCGCGGGGGGCCCCCCTAGAGACAGACAAAACAGCAGGAGCTGCTGCTTCTTCTGCTGCTGCTGCTGCTCCTCCTGCTGCTCCTGCTGCTGCTGCTGCTGCTGCTGCTGCTGCTGCTGCTGCTGAGGATGATGGAGATATGCTGCTGGCGTCGACACGCTCATATTCTGCTGCTAAGCCAGACAACAGAGGCAAACGAGATACCTGCATTGTATCGTCTGCAACACAAATAAATAAATAAATATATAAATAAATAAATAAATATATAAATAAATATATTTGTATTTATATTTGTATTTGTATTTTTGTATTTGTATGTTTATATATTTTTATTTATATTTATTTATTTGTTTATTTATTTCTTTAGATTTATTTCCTTATATATTTGAATATT
>NW_013572701.1:0-1692 GCF_000499745.2 Eimeria mitis | reverse complement strand
AAAAAAAAAAAAAAAAAAAAAAAAAAAAAAAAAAAAAAATAAAATAAAATAAAATAAAATAAAATAAATACCTATGCGTAGAACGAAAGCGGAGATGCAGCTTTTTTTTTTAATTTTATAAGCGACAAAGTCGAGAAGAAAGAGAGAAAGGAGACAGAGTCCAAGGGGCCCAGAAAAATAAAAAAAATTATTTTTATATTTTCTTTCTATCCAATTAAATATATAAAATAAACGATAGGCACCCAACACCAGTACATACACCGTAAGCAGCTGCTGCTCGTTCTCTGGGTCCCTGTAGCAATATATAAACTGAGGCAGCATTGCGAAACCCTGTACATACACACAAATATATTTATTTATTTATTTTGTTTTTATTTATTTTGTTTTTATTTTTTTTTATTTGGTTTTTTTGTTGTTTATATATAGATGTAAGCAGCTGCTGCTCGTTCTCTGGGTCTCTGTAGCAGTATATAAACTGAGGCAGCATTGCGAAACCCTGTACATAAATAAATAAATAAATAAATAAATAAATAAATAAATAAATAAATTTAGTTTTTATTTATTTATTTAGTTTTTATTTATTTATTTGTTTATTTATAGATGCATGTATAGATGTAGATGGGTATCTATAACAGTATATAAACTGAGGCAGCATTGCAAAACCCTGTACATACACACAAATATATTTATATAAATATATTTATTTATTTATTTATTTATTTATTTTGTTTTTATTTATCTATTTATTTTATTTATATAGATGTATGTATTTTAGGTGTAGATGGGCATCTGTATTAAAATATATAAACTGAGGCAGCATTGCGAAACCCTGTACATACACACAAATATATTTACTTATTTATTTATTTATATTCATATCAATATATATATATATATATATGTTTATTTATTTATTTATTTTTATTTATTTATTTATAAACATAAATATAAATAGAAGCAGATATATAGACACAGACAAACAACCAAACAACCAAAACAAGCAAAACAAAAAAACAAACAAAAAAACTAAAATAAATAAACGAATAAATGAATAAAATAAATATATAAATAAATAAATAAATAAAATAAACAAATAAAAATAAATAAATAAATAAACAAAAATAAATAAATAAAATAAATAAATAAATAAATAAAAATAAATAAATAAATAAATAAATAAAATAAAATAAAATATATAAATAAATAAATAAAATAAATAAATAGAAATAAATAAAATAAATAAATAAAAATAGATAAATAAAATAAATAAATAAAAATAAATAAATAAATAAAAATAAATAAATAAATAAAAATAAATAAATAAATAAAAATAAATAAATAAACAAAATAAACAAAATAAACAAATAAAAACAGACAAATAAATAAAAATAAATAAATAAAAAAATAAATAAAAATAAATAAATAAAATACCTGTAGATAGTGCGAAACGATCCAAAAGAACTGCAAAACAACTTCTTCAGTTTTTCCGTTTATTTGTTTATCTAAAATAAAATTAATAAACCCAAAAAGAAAAGATAAAATAAAAATAAAAAATAAAGAGCATGAATCCTTCTTTCTATCCCAAGAAGAACGTAAACAAAATATAGATATCACCAAACATAAAGAGCTTAACATATAAAACACCTTCAGGCCCTGTATACACACACACACACATATATATATATATATATA
>NW_013572700.1:4510-4796 GCF_000499745.2 Eimeria mitis | reverse complement strand
TATTACCTTTTGTCTCTGATGCCACTGCGTGATCCCTTTGAAGTGTCTGAAGAAATTGTCTCTGAAAGTTTTTGCTTCAGCCAAAGACAGAGACACCCCGTATGCAGACAGCGCGTAGTCCCGAAATCTTTGTACACTTATACCTGTATAAATATATAAATATAAATAAATATATATAAATATAAATATATATAAATATATATAAATAAATATATATAAATAAATATATATAAATATAAATATATGTAAATATATATAAATATATACAAATATATATATATATATG
>NW_013572700.1:2277-3134 GCF_000499745.2 Eimeria mitis | reverse complement strand
TATATATATATATATATATATATATATATATATATATGTTGTTGTTATTTATTATTATTATGTGTTGATATATGGATGGTCGTAGGAAGAAAGAGATAAAGAGAGAAGAGGAGACAGAAAGAAACAAAAGGAGACAGAGAAAGACAGAAGGAGACAGGTGGAGACAGAAGGAGACAGAAGGAGACAGATAAAGACAGAAAGAAACAAAAGGAGACAGATAGAGACAGAAGGAGACAGAAGGAGACAGGAGGAGACAGAAGGAGACAAACAACAATAAAAACAAATATGAGAGGAGACAAAACGAGAAAAGAGAAAAGGCAGAGACAGAAGGAGACAAAAGAAGACAGAAGGAGACAGCGAAAGGAGACAGATGGAGACAGCAACAGACAGAAGGAGACAGACAAGAGATACAATAAAAGGAAGCAGCAGCAGCAGGAGACAAAAACAAATAAAAACAGAAACAGGGGGAGACAGAAATAGACAAAAGAAAGAGACAAAAGAAAGAGACAAAAGAAAGAGACAAAAGAAAGAGACAAAAGAAAGAGACAATAAAAGGAGACAGACAGACGAAGGAGACAGAAAAGGGATACAACAGCAAAAGGAGACAGAAACAGAAGGAAACAGCAGCAAGAGGAGACAAAAAAGGAGACAGAAAAAGAGGAGACAAAAAAGGAGACAATAAAAAAGGAGACAACAAGAGAAAGGGAGACACCAAAAAAGGGAGACAAAAAAGGAGACAGAAAAAAAGGAGAAAGGAAAAAAGAAGACAAGAAGGATGAAGGAGACAAAAAAAAAGGAGACAAAGAAAAAGGAGACACCAAAAAAGGATAAAGAAACAAAGAAGACAAGAGAAAAAA
>NW_013572700.1:1035-2177 GCF_000499745.2 Eimeria mitis | reverse complement strand
AAAAAAAAAAAAAAAAAAAAAAAAAAAAAAAAAAAAAAAAAAAAAAAAAAAAAAAAAAAAAAAACTCACCGGTGACTGGGTTGATATGCTGGGGCAGTTTCTCTACAAAGGCGGAGACAGCCTTGGAGGCCCTTCGGTAGTTTCGTAGAGCAGCAGCAGCAGGAAAGTGCAGCAGCTGGCTGAGTGTATCGTCTCCTGTGTCTCTGAGTGCATATGGATCTCTCTCTGCTGCTGCTGCTGCTGCTGCTGCTGCTGCTGCTGCTGGGGGTTCTGCTGCTGTCGACGGTGAGGCTGCAGCAGGAGGGGGACGCTGCTGGGCCCCAGGTGCATGCGATACCCCCACACGCCTCAGGGCCTCTAACATCTGTCTCTGTGAGTTCAGGTTAAGCGTCTCCTCTGTCTCCCCCAGCTGCTGCAGCAGCAACTCTGCTGCTTGCTGCTGCTCTCTACGCAAACGCTCCGCCAGCCGCTCCCAGCAGCCCGCGTCCAGAGCCATCCCTGTCCTCT
The DNA here is from genome assembly GCF_000499745.2 of Eimeria mitis. Taxonomy (NCBI): domain Eukaryota; phylum Apicomplexa; class Conoidasida; order Eucoccidiorida; family Eimeriidae; genus Eimeria; species Eimeria mitis. The sequence continues at coordinate 1,670 of NW_013572700.1, read as the reverse complement.
CCATTGCTACAACTGAAACAATAGCAACAACAGCAGCAGCAGCAGCAGCAGCAGGTGCAGCAGCAGCAGCAGCAGGTGCAGCAGCAGCAGCAGCAGGTGCAGCAGCAGCAGCAGTGGGAACAGCAGCAGTTTTCGTAGCAGGAGCAGGAGCAGCAGCAGCAACAAGTGCATCAGCAGCAGCAAGAGGAACTACAGAAGCTAAACCCTACAACATTTATCTACAGCTAAGGGTTTAGGGTTTAGGGTTTAGGGTTTAGGGTTTGGGGTTAACCTGCAGGGAGTGTACGGTGCTCTAGGTCTGCCACCCGCAGCAGCTGATGCTGCCGCAGCCGGCGGCTCAAACAATCATGCAGAGGAAGAAGAACTGCAGCATCCCTGCAGCAGCAGCAGCAGCAGCAGCAGCAGCAGCAGCAGCAGCAGCAACAGCAGGAGTGTTAAGGGTTCAGTGTTTCAAGATGGGTGGCATAGCTTGCGGTTGTTCTTTCTAGGGTTTAGGGTTTAGGGTTTAGTGCTTGTGGCTCAGGGTGTAGTATTTGTAGTTTAGGGTTTAGGGTTTAGGGTTTAGGGTTTACTTTCTAGGGTTGAGGGTTTACTGTTTGTGGTTTAGGGTTTAGTGTTTAGTGTTTGCATGGATT
>NW_013572700.1:0-314 GCF_000499745.2 Eimeria mitis | reverse complement strand
CTGCTGCTGCTGCTGCTGCTGCTGCTGCTGCTGCTGCTGTTGCTGCTGCTGCTGCTGCTGCTGCTGTTTAAGGTTGAGAAGGAAAGTGGATAGAAAGCTGAGATCGAATTTAGCATTGTGCATAACCTTTATTATAAAAGGAGAAGACAGCAGCAGCAGCAGACCCCGCAAAGAGGAGACAGGCAGACCCCACACGTCATACATAAGACAAGGCAACTCAGGCAGAGACACCTGAACCAGCCTGAAACATATACATATATATATATATATATATATATATATATATATATATATATATATATATATATATATAT
>NW_013572699.1:4863-5156 GCF_000499745.2 Eimeria mitis | reverse complement strand
CTTGCTGCTTATCGTCAGCTGCACCAGCAGCGCTATGCTGAGCGGCTGCTGAAGGAAGCAGAAGAGACAGAACAAATGAGGAGACAGAGAGAAGAGAGGGTGTGCTTTGCTGCTGCTGCTGCTGTTGCTGCTGTTGCTGCTGCTGCTGTTGCTGCTGCTGCTGCTGCTGTTGCTGCTGCTGCTGCTGATGCTGCGACAGGCTGGTGCTCGCAATACCCGTGGCAGCTCAGCAGCAGTTGTTGACCTTGCTGCTGCTGCAACTACTGCCGCCGCTGCTGCTGCAACTACTACCA
>NW_013572699.1:3451-4812 GCF_000499745.2 Eimeria mitis | reverse complement strand
AGTTGGCTCGTCGGCTGCAGCAGGAGGAGATGGATAGGCTGGAGATGGAAGCAGCAGCAAACAGAGAAAGGCAGCGCCAGCTAGCTGAGGGACGTATTGCTGCTGCTGCTGCTGCACCTTCACCGGAAGCAGAAGCAGCAGCAGCAGCAGCAGCAGCAGCAGCAAACGGGCCTCTCGCGCAGTCAAACCCATATAGTACAGGAGAAGACGAGTGAAGCAACTTGCTGCTGCTGCTGCTGCTGCTGTTGTTGTTGCTGTTGCTGCTGCTGCACTGGCTGCTGCAGCAGCTGTTGTTGCTGCTGCTGCTGAGTGCTGCAGCTGCTGAACCGTCGCGTTATTGCTGCTGCTGTTCCAGTTGCTGCTGTAGGGTGCTGCCACTGCCGCAGCATCTGCTGCTCCTCCTGCTGCTGCTGCTGCTGCAACTCCTGCTGCTGCTGCTGCTGCTGTTGCTGCTGCTGCTGCTGCTGCAGTGTGAGGGCCCCGCTGAGGACTAACTATACAGAGCGGCTGCTGGATGACGATGGCCCCGAGCATCTGGGCGGTGCTTCGTCGAGGTCTCAGAGGTCTGCTGCTGCTGCTGCTGTTGCTGCTGTTGCTGCTGCTGCTGGTTTTGTTGCTTCTGTTGTGGTGGTTGCTGCTGCTACTCTTGTTGTTGCTGCTGCTGCTCTCGCCGTTGTTTTGTGGCGTGATTGAGTATTCTGTGCTGTTGCTGCTGCAGCTGTGTTTGCTGCTGTTTCCCTTAATATGGCAGTTTGCTGCGGTGTACGTACACCACAGCAGCAGCAGCACCAGCAGCAGCAGCAGCACCAGCACCAGCAGCAGCAGCAGCAGCAGCAGCTGCGTTGTGCTTTGCTGCAGACTCCTCGATGCGTATCAGCCGCCAGTGCATGCAGGGAGAAGCAGACAACCGGCCAGCCGCTGGGCTGTTCTACACTCAGGAAGCTGGTGAGTCCTGCTGCTGCTGCTGCTGCTGCTAGTGTTGCTGCTGCTGCTGCTGCTCGTGTTGCTGCTGCTGCTGCTGCTGCTGCTGCTCGTGTTGTTGCTGCTGCTTCTGCTAGTGCTGCTGCTGGTACTGAGGTGTGTTGCATAGAAGTGACATCCAGTTCGCTGGTTGCTGCATGGGGCGCCAGCAAGCAATCAGCAGCTGCTGCTGCTGCTGCTGTTGCTGCTGCTGCTGCACCTGCTGCTGCTGCTGCACCTGCTGCTGCTGCTGCACCTGCTGCTGCTGCTGCACCTGCTGCTGCTGCTGCACCTGCTGCTGCTGCTGCTGCTGCTGCAGGGTGGTTCGGGGGGAGCATGGGGAGATTCGCGTTGGTGGGTATTCTTTGCGGCAGCTGCTGCCTTACATTCTGTGGCTGCTG
>NW_013572699.1:2973-3351 GCF_000499745.2 Eimeria mitis | reverse complement strand
GCTGCTGCAGTGTGAGGGCCCCGCTGAGGACTAACTATACAGAGCGGCTGCTGGATGACGATGGCCCCGAACATCTGGGCGGTGCTTCGTCGAGGTCTCAGAGGTCTGCTGCTGCTGCTGCTGCTGCTGTTGCTGCTGCTGCTGGTTTTGTTGCTGCTGTTGTGGTGGTTGCTGCTGCTACTGTCGCTGCTGCTGCTGCTCTAGCTGTTGTTTTGTGGCTGAAGGAGCATTCTGTGCTGTTGCTGCTGCAGCTGGCGTTGCTATGCTGCTGCTGTGTTTGCTGCTGTTTCCCTTAATATGGCACTTTGCTGCGGTGTACGTATACCGCAGCAGCAGCAGCACCAGCAGCAGCAGCAGCACCAGCAGCGGCAGCAGCAC
>NW_013572699.1:2366-2869 GCF_000499745.2 Eimeria mitis | reverse complement strand
AACCGGCCAGCCGCTGGGCTGTTCTACACTCAGGAAGCTGGTGAGTCCTGCTGCTGCTGCTGCTGCTGCTGCTGCTGCTAGTGTTGCTGCTGCTGCTGCTAGTGTTGCTGCTGCTGCTGCTGCTAGTGTTGCTGCTGGTACTGATGTGTGTTGCATAGAAGTGACATCCAGCTCGGTGGTTGCTGCATGGGGCGCCAGCAAGCAATCAGCTGCTGCTGCTGCTGCTGCTGTTGCTGCTGCTGCTGCACCTGCTGCTGCTGCTGCACCTGCTGCTGCTGCTGCACCTGCTGCTGCTGCTGCACCTGCTGCTGCTGCTGCACCTGCTGCTGCTGCTGCTGCTGCAGGGTGGTTCGGGGGGAGCATGGGGAGATTCGCGTTGGGGGTTATTCTTTGCGGCAGCTGCTGCCTTACATTCTGTGGCTGCTTCTGATGGTGCTGCCCCTCATTGTGCTTCTCTATGAGCTCTTTTCTATTCAATCCGCGGCCTAAACAGCCACAGCTAG
>NW_013572699.1:2107-2266 GCF_000499745.2 Eimeria mitis | reverse complement strand
GTGCTTCTCTATGAGCTCTTTTCTATTCAATCCGCGGCCTAAACAGCCACAGCTAGCTAGCTAGCTAGCTAGTTAGCTAGCTAACTAGCTAGCTAGCTGGCTAGCTGGCTAGCTGGCTAGCTAGCTGCTTGGCCTAGCTAGCTAGCTGGGTAGCTAGCT
>NW_013572699.1:1894-2007 GCF_000499745.2 Eimeria mitis | reverse complement strand
GCTTCTCTATGAGCTCTTTTCTATTCAATCCGCGGCCTAAACAGCCACAGCTAGCTAGCTAGCTAGCTGGCTAGCTAGCTACTTGGCCTAGCTAGCTAGCTGGGCAGCTAGCC
>NW_013572699.1:1328-1794 GCF_000499745.2 Eimeria mitis | reverse complement strand
TGTGCTTCTCTATGAGCTCTTTTCTATTCAATCCGCGGCCTAAACAGCCACAGCTAGCTAGCTAGCTAGCCAGCTAGCTAGCTAGCTAGCTAGCTAGCTAGCTAGCTGGCCAGCTAGCTACTTGGCCTAGCTAGCTAGCTGGGCAGCTAGCTGCTGAAGGCGCTGCCCCCCTTTTTTTCTAGCCCGCAGGGCGCAGACACAGTCATCGGGATGCAGCTAGCTAGCTAGCCAGCTAGCTAGCTAGCCATACAGAGTTGAGACAAACGTCAATACTATGTACTGCAGTTTACATACACACAAACGCAAGCAGCTGCGTCGCATGGCTGCGAACGTGGCTGGTTTGCTAGCTAGCTAGCTAGCTAGCTAGCTACCTTGCTAGCTGGCTAGCTAGCTGGCTAGCTAGCTGGCTAGCTAGCTGGCCAACTAGCTGGCTAGCTAGCTGGCTAGCTGTTTAGCTAGCTGGGTG
>NW_013572699.1:288-1228 GCF_000499745.2 Eimeria mitis | reverse complement strand
CTAGCCAGCTAGCTAGCTAGCCATACAGAGTTGAGACAAACGTCAATACTATGTACTGCAGTTTACATACGCACAAATGCAAGCAGCTGCGTCGCATAGCTGCGGACGTGGCTGGCTAGCTAGCTAGCTAGCTAGCTGGCTAGCTGGCTAGCTAGCTGGCTAGCTGGCTGGCTAGCTGGCTAGCTGTTTAGCTAGCTGGGTAGCGAGCTAATCAGCTGATGAAAGGTGCCCAGCTAGCTATACGTTGCGGACATTGTTTCTATACAAGGTTATGACTCCTATACATATATATATATATATATATATATATATATATATATATATATATATATATATACATATGTGGCTAGCTATAGCTAGCCAACTGCTGGTAGCTGCAGCTAGCTGCAACGCACTAGCCGGTGTACGTACAGCGGACAGCCTCTTCCTGCTTCCCTCTAATGGCCGCTAGCTAGATAGCTAGCTAGCTAGCTAGATAGATAGCTAGCTAGCTAACCCCCAACTAGCTAGCTAGCTAGCTAGCTAGCTGCAGCTGAGCGGCTCCCGGCAAGCCAGAGCAGCAGGTGGGGGCAGCTGCTGCAGCAGCAAGGGATCAGTTGCTATAGCAATGAGACAAACGTCTCCCTCAAGCAGCTCTATCTCTTCTGCTGCTGCTGTTGCTGCTGTTGCTGCTGCTGCTGCTGCTGTGCCTCCTTTGATGAGGTGTACATACAGCTTGCTTGCTGAGTCATCTGCTGCCCGCGCAACAGCAGCAGTAGCAGCAGCAGAACCTGCAGCAGCAGCAGCTGCTGCTGCTGCTGCTGCTTGGGGTTGGTGTTGTCTTAGGGGTTTAGCTGCATAGCCAGCAGCAGCAGCCAGGGGAGAAAACTGCCTTATAAATACCTGCAAGCAGCTGTCTGCTGCTTCCTTAGCTATGTGCTGCTGCTGCTGCTGCTGTTGC
>NW_013572698.1:1233-1970 GCF_000499745.2 Eimeria mitis | reverse complement strand
ATAGAAGATATTGAGTCTTCGGTTGCTGCTGCTTCTGTTGCTGCTGCTACTTCTGCTGCTGTTGCTGCTGTTGCTGTTGCTGTTCTGCTGCTCCTACTCTCACTGCTGCTGCTGCAGCTGAGAGGGGATGCAGCAGCAGCTGCTGCTGCTGCTGTTTGTCGTTTCTCTTCATCTTGTGAATCGGGAGAAGAGCTGCCTATACACCCCAGAGCTCGCTCAGGTGTATCTGCAGCTAAACCCCCACCAGCAGCAGCAGGAGAGGGCATCATGGCAGCATCTTTATTAAGAAAATCTGGGGTGTATGCTGCTGCTGCTGCTGCTGCTGCTGCTGCTGCTGCTGCTGCTGCTGTTGCTGCTGCTGCTCGAGGAGAGGTTATAGTAGGAACCCCGGGGGCTGCTGCTGCTGCAGCAGGCGGCATCAAGAGATGTGTTATTAATAAAAAAAAGAGAAAAAGAAAGAAGAAATAGAAAGAAATAATAAAAACAAAAGAAAAATTGCTCAGAAATACAGCACAAACTGCAGCAACAAGTACTACTACTACAGCAGCAGCAGCAGCAGCAGCAGCAGCAGCAGCAGCAGCAGCAGCAGCAGCAGCAGTTCACGTGCTAGCGGGTATCGATTGGCCGTTAGTTTTCTTCTATAAGACAAAAAGAAGAAAATTAAATTCATAAAAACTACAGAATAAAAATAACACAAAAAAAAACAAACAAAACGCTGCATAGAGCTCCAGCCACAC
>NW_013572698.1:981-1133 GCF_000499745.2 Eimeria mitis | reverse complement strand
ATAAGACAAAAAGAAGAAAATTAAATTCATAAAAACTACAGAATAAAAATAACACAAAAAAAAACAAACAGAACGCCGCATAGAGCTCCAGCCACACGCAGCAGCAGCAAAACTGCCCGCGAGGCGGGTGAGGAGACCCTGCTGCAGCAGAA
>NW_013572698.1:416-881 GCF_000499745.2 Eimeria mitis | reverse complement strand
ATAAAAATAACACAAAAAAAAACAAACAAAACGCTGCATAGAGCTCCAGCCACACGCAGCAGCAGCAGCAGCAAAACTGCCCGCGAGGCGGGTGAGGAGACCCTGCTGCAGCAGTTCTGCTGCAGCAAATAGTATTTTATTTTTTTAATATTTAATTAATATACATAAACTTTATTTATTAAATATTTAAAATAAATATACACACTAAATAAACAAGAAAATACACCTGCTCAGGTGTATAGGCAGCTCGATTGCTCGTGGGCGGTGACCCCCGCTCTCTTCATGCCACTGGTCAGCAGCAGCAGCAGCAGCAGCAGCAGCAGCAGCAGCAGCAGCAGCAGCAGCAGCAAATATATATATCATTCTCTTATATCTTTTTATAAATTTTTCTTTTGTTGTGTTGCTGCTATCTGCTGCATAAAGAACCCTCCTAATTCAGTTTTTTTTTGTTTACTTTTTATTGAG
>NW_013572698.1:0-230 GCF_000499745.2 Eimeria mitis | reverse complement strand
TATATATATATATATATATATATATATATATATATATATATATGTATATATGTATATATATATATATATGTATATATGTATATATGTATATATGTATATATGTATATATATTATACACATAATTAGTATAGTACATTCACATTATATACGTGTATATGATTATATTTAGGAAAACACGTATATATGTATATATATATATATATATATATATATATATATATATATTTGTG
>NW_013572697.1:1440-3393 GCF_000499745.2 Eimeria mitis | reverse complement strand
CAGCAGGAGTGGCGCCTCCTCTGCGGACGACAGCAGCAGGGCAGCAGCACAAACAGCAGATGCAGCAGCAACAGCAGCAGCAGCAGCTGCTGCTGCATGCGCTTGGATGGGTTGATATGGCTGCAGCAGAAGAAATAGTGAAGGAAATGTTTGCTGCTTTTAGTGCTGCAGGGCTGCAGCAAGACACAGACAAACAGAGGGACTCTGCTGCTGCTGCTGCTGCTGCTGCTGCTTCTGCTGCTGCTGCTGCAACGGCCACCGCACGCAGGTAAGATAAATGTGCTTCTGGCTGCTGCTGCTGCTGCTGCTGCTGCTGTACCTCACGGGCGTACTGGCGGTTTGTCATCGACTGTGCTGCTGCTGCTGCTGCTGTTTCTGCTGTTGCTGCTGCTGCTGCTGCTGCTGCAGGGGGCCGTCACCAATGGCAGCAACAAAGACACGAGCAGCAGCAGATGGTGCTGCAGCAAATATTGTATCGAGGTTCTTTCCTCCTTTTCTTAGTCAGCTGGCGCCCCCTGCTGCTGCTGCTTCCAAGCAGCAGCAGCAGCAGCAGCAGCAGCAAGAGCAACAACCTGAGGACCCCACTGGAACAGCAGCAGCAGCAGCAGCAACAGCTGCTGCTGCTGCTGCTGCTGCTGCAGCTTCTCCTGCACACACCCGCAGCAGATCGCCAGCTTCCTTTGCTGCTGATAAACGGGATATGAGTCAAGGCGACAGCAGCAGCAGCAGCAGCAGCAGCAGCAGCAACAGCAGCAGCAGCAGCAGCAGCAGCAGCAAGAGTGAAGGACCCTTAGATGTGGGGTGGGATCGGATCCCTGCTTCCTACGCTGATGCACAGAGGTAAGCAGACTCTCGCTTCTTTGCTGCTGCTGCTGCTGTTGCTGCTGCTGCTGCTGCTGCTGTTGTTGTTGCTGCTGCTGCTGCTGTTGTTGTTGCTGCTGCTGCTGCTCCTGCTGCTACTGCTGTTGCTGTTGGTGCTGCTGCTGCTGATTTTTTCGCTGTTGATCTTGCTGCTGTAGCTCAACCATCTGCTGTTGCTGTTGCTGCTGCTGCTGCTGCTGTTGCTGCCGTTGCTGTTGCTGCTGCTGCTGCTGCTGCTGCAGGCTGAGTCAACTGCGGCTGTACGTATACGAGGCGCTGCTCGCCCACGAGCCGCTGCTGCACTTCCCTGTCTCCTTGGAGTCTCCAACCAGCAGCAGCAGCAGCAGCAGCAGCTGCAGCAGCAGCAGCAGCTGCAGCAGCAGCAGCAGCAGCAGCAAGGTGCTGCAGTACATTGGGTTGCAGCTGTTCTGCTTCCTCGACGATTGCTGGCTGCGGCTGAGAGCAGCAGGCAGCGCGATGCCTCTCCCGCTGCTGCCTCTTGCTGCAGTTCCCAGACATACAAGCAGCAGCAGCAGCAGCAGCAGCAGCAGCAGCAGCAGCAGCAATGTTTGTAGCATTGCTGCTGCTGCTGCATGCAAACCTTCTGTGGCTGCTGCATCTTCATCTGCTGCTGCTGTTTCTGCTGCAGCAGCAACCACAGCAGCAGATCATTACCACCCCTCCCCTGTTGCCTCACCAGCAGCAGCAACATCAGCAGCAACAGCAGCAGCAGCAGCAGCAGCAGCAGCAGATGAAGCAGCACTAACAAAGGCTTTAGGTATCGAGGGTTCTGCTGCTTTCTGGGGGAGCTACGCCCGCTTTGTCTTAGCAGCAAACCAGCACTGTCTGCTGCTGCCCCTTAAAGCTGCTGTCTCCTTCGTTGTATCGAAGTAAGCTAGCAGCAGCAGCAGCAGCAGCAGCAGCAGCAGCAGCAGCAGCAGCAGCAGGGGGGTGGGAGGGGTTGGGGGGGGGCTAGCTGAAGCGGTGCAGCAGTTTGCTGCTCTGAATATGATGGCGAATTGCATTCCTGCTGCTGCTGTTGCTGCTGTTTTTTTTTTGCTGCTGCTGCTGCTGTTGCTGTTGCTGCTGCTG
>NW_013572696.1:4566-4709 GCF_000499745.2 Eimeria mitis | reverse complement strand
ACTGTATTATATATCATATTCTTATCACCTCAACTCGCTCAGCTAAAAAGAGGAAATCAAAGAAAATAAATTTATATTAATTTATTTAATTAAATATTTAAAAGTATACATATATATATATACATGTATAAATATATATATAT
>NW_013572696.1:1734-2095 GCF_000499745.2 Eimeria mitis | reverse complement strand
AAAAAAAAAAAAAAAAAAAAAAAAAAAAAAAAAAAAAAAAAAAAAAAAAAAAAAAAAAAAAAAAAAGATTTTTTTTTATGCTGGTAGGCGGTGCTCTACTTTATATAAGCCATCAATTCACCAACTATTATATACTTTTTTATTTTTTATTTTTTATTGTTATATTTAATCATTTACTATTTATTATTTTATTTTATTTTTTTAATTATTTATTATTATATTTAACTGTTTATTGTTTATTACTATATTTATCAATGTACAAACACAGCTGAGGTACTACATACAGCTGAAATATATATATATATATATATATATATATATATATAATATATAAATACATCTATATATATAATGTATATAA
>NW_013572696.1:1184-1610 GCF_000499745.2 Eimeria mitis | reverse complement strand
TACATCTATATATATATATATATATATATATATAAAAACACGTGTGTGCGTACCGAACATTTCCCTGATGACTCTGGCGCTTTCCCCGATATATTTATCGACGATGGCGGAGGCCACCACTTTCATAAAGTTGCAGCTCATGTTCGATGCCATCGCTCTACACACACATATATATATATATATATTTTATTTTATTTATTTATTTTTTTTTTTTATATTTATATGTTTGTATGTTATATATAGTATATATAAATGTATAGATAGGTATGTGTCATCGTGAGTAGACAAACCGAAAGGCAAGAAGGAGAAAATCTGAGTCATCATAAAAATAATAAAAATAAAAGAACAACAACAACAAAAAAAAACAAAAAAAACAAAAACAAAAACAATAAAAACAACAACAAAAAAGAACAAAAAGGGAAAAAA
>NW_013572696.1:835-1156 GCF_000499745.2 Eimeria mitis | reverse complement strand
AAAAAAAAAAAAAAAAAAAAAATAAAATAAAACAAAAAAAAATAAAACAAAGTACCTTGCGAGGAGTGTTTTGCCTGTCCCTGGTGGTCCATAGAGAAGAACTCCTTTGGGTGTTTTGATGCCGACCCTAAGAAAGAGTTCAGGGTTAGTGAGGGGGAGTTCAACAACCTCTCGCATCTGTCTTATCTGCTCTTTCAGGCCCCCCACCTCTGTGTAGCTTATATTCCCTGGGTCCTCATGCAACATATTAAACACCAATGGATCCACCTCACGCTGTAGACGACGCATCACCGTCAACGTTGTCATGTCCTGCGCATCCAT
>NW_013572696.1:0-654 GCF_000499745.2 Eimeria mitis | reverse complement strand
ATATATATATATATATATATATATATATATATTTATAAAGTGTGAAACATGGGGCTGCATGCAGGAGGAAGTGAGAGCGTACCAGGGCTACCCTCGTGCCGGCTGTGAGCAGAGATTTATCTAATTTGGGTTTGCTCCCCACCACATACCGCGGGCCGCTCGATGTCTTCACAATAACTGCAGAGAAAAAGCAGCAGCAGCAGCAGCAGCAGCAGCAGCAGCAACAGCAGCAGCAGCAAGAGCAGCAGCAGTAGCAGCAAGAGTAGAAGCAGCAGCGTTACTCCGTCAAGTGATATGCTCACGCACAACCAACTGCAGCAGCAGCTACAGCAACAGCAGCAGCAGCAGATATATAGCTGTATGCAGCAATCTGTCCCTAGATCCACCAGCAGCAGCAGCAGCAGCAGCAGCAGCAGCAGCAGCAGCAGCAGCAGCAGCAGCAGCAGCAGCAGCAGCAACACACATTTCTCTGAATCCAGCTGTCTCAGCACCTCCCCAATGAGCTGGCCGACACCCTGAAGGGCCTTCAAATCGTCTTCTGTTTTTTCGTACTTCTTCGATTGCAGCTTCGTCTCCTCTCTCACTGCATGCATACAATATATATATATATATATATATATATATATATATATATATATATATATATATATATAT
>NW_013572695.1:16735-19753 GCF_000499745.2 Eimeria mitis | reverse complement strand
AGCCGGTTCGTCAGCCAGGCGGAGCAGCGCGCGGAGCCTGCAGCAGCAGAAGCAGCACGAAGCTCGCCTACAAAACCCAGTTTCTCTACAGCAGCAGAACCACCAGCACACACAGGAGCAGCAGCATTAGCAGCTGCAGCAGCAGCAGAAGCAGCAGGAACAGCAGCAACAGTAGGTGCAAATGGAGAAGCAGGAAATGTGACGGATACAGCAACAGCAACAGCAACAGCAGCAGCAGCAACAGCAACAGCAGCAGCAGCAGCAGCAGCGGCAGCAGCAGCAGCAGCAGCAGCAAGTGGTGATGATTTCTATAGGAATGCACCAGTAGGCCGCCTGTTGCGCATGCTTGGCAGCAGCGCCCACCCGGGTGTCTGCTGGTTGCAAGAAGCGACGCAGGGGCAGCAGAAGCCACTGGATGAGCAGCAGCAGCAGCAGCAGCAGCAGCAGCAGCAGCAGCAGCAGCAGCAGCAACTGCAGCAAGTGCACCAGCTGCACCAGCTGCAGCAGCTGCAGCAGCTGCTGCAGCCGCTAGCTGGCTGCGCCCTTGAGCTTCTGAAAGCAGTAAGCCCTATACCGTAGCCGTATAGATGTATATACACCGCATGAGCAGCCAGGGGGACTGAGGGAGACGGGCGGGGGGAGAGAGATGCAGCAGCTAGCTGCTGCAGCCCTGTGCTTCAACTAGCTAGCTAGCAGCTAGCTGGCTAGTTGCTGCAGTGAGCTAGCTGCTGCTTAGGTGGTGTGGTGCAGGCGAGGGCTGCAGCAGCAGAAGGGCGGCCTTTTCCTGTTGCTTGTGACGCCTTTCTTCTGAAGCTGCAGGCGNTGCTGCTGCTGCTGCTGCTGCTGCTGCTGCTGCGGTGTCTGTACACCCGAGGCAACTACAGCAGCCCCATCACTAGAAAGAAATAGAGAAACTGAGAAGTGTATATACAGCCGCTGCATGCACTGCTTGTATTAGCTCTTTTTTCTCTCTCTTTGTTTGTAGGTTGAGTGCTGCCTTGACGGGGGCCGGTGAGGGAGACGCTCGGCCGTCTGCTTCTCCCCCTCTTCATTTCTTCGTAGAACCCGTGAGCATTCAGAACAGCCCTGCTGCTGCTGCTGCTGCTGCTGCTGCTGCTGCTGCTGCACCAGCCGGCTGGCTGCTAGAGCTTGAGCAGATGGAGCGGGGGCTTAACCTATGCTGCAGCTCCTTCACTTCTCCTCCAACAGTGCTGGTGCAGCAGAAGCAGCAGACTGCAGCAGCCCCTTCTAGTGGCGGCTGCATGCATGCATAGTTTTGTTGACTATACCAGCGCATAGCGCATGCATGCATGCATGCATGCATGCGCACTTTTGTTGCATGCGCGAGGCTTTGGTGCATGCATGTATGCATGCGAGGTTGTTGGGTGCATGCATGGGGGTGTAACTGCAGCAAAGAACAGTGCATCTGTCTGTACACCCCGTAAGCACATGCTGACGGCAGATGTCAGCTCATGTNTGCAGCAAAGAACAGTGCATCTGTCTGTACACCCCGTAAGCACATGCTGACGGCAGATGTCAGCTCATGTGCAGGGGTGTTGTGTGTATGCATGCAGAGGGTTTAGGGTTTATTTGGGTGTGTATGGTTCAGCTCTAAGGGTTTAGGGTTTAGGGTTTAGGGTTTGGAAGGGTTGCGGCTGTGTGTGCGCCGCAGGCTGCCAGCCAGCGGTGCCCAGCAACGACTCATCTGCCCCCCGTAATACAAACGAAAGAGCAGAGCAGCGCCGACGTGCCTGTCTGTGGTGGGGGCCTCTCCTTGCAGCCGCAGCAGCAGGAGCAGCAGCATCAGCAGCAGCAGCAGCCGGCACGACAGCAGCAGCAGTCCACACAGCAGCAGCAGCAGCAGATGTCCACACAGCAGCAGTCACTACCGCATCACCAGCAGCAGCAGCCCCCACAGCAGCAGCAGCAGCAGCAGCAGTCCCAACAGCAGCCACAGTCCCTACATCACCAGCAGCAGCAGCAGTCCCTACACCAGCAGCAGTCCCAACAGCAGCAGCAGACCCGACGGCAGCAGCAGCTGCTGCAGCATTCCCTACAGCAGCTGCAGTCCCTACAGCACCGGCAGCAGCAGCAGCAGCAGCAGCAGCAGGAGTCCCTACAGCACCAGCAGTCCCAAAACCAGCAGCAGCTGCAACAGCAGCAACAGCAGCAGCAGCAGCAGCAGCAGCAGCAGCAGGTGCCAAGTAACCCGGATATGATTCACAGCAGCTGTCTCCTCGATGACGGTGCCTGGATAGGTTTCCGTGGGGCCTTTGAGTTGGCCAGCAGCAACGGGCGCAGCAGAGCCTCAGACTCGCTGCACTCTTCTGTAGGAGATTCGCTTGTGCGGGGGGCTACGGGTGGTTCAGCTTTCACGCCGCTTGCTGCTGCTGCTGCTGCTGCTGCTGGGATATCTGGCAGCAGCAGCAGCAGCAGCAGCAAAGGCAGCAGCAGCAGCAGCATTAGTTGTAGCAAGGGGACCCCCGCAGCAGTGCCCATGGCTGCTTCTGTTGAACCCGCTAGGAGTGTTCCTTTCTCCCCCGTTGAGTCTGCTGCTGCTGTGGGCAGCACCGGGGAGCCAGCAGCCGCTGTGGGTATACAGACACCTCGGCCGGGTGTACAGACACCGCAGCCCTGTGTGCATACACCTCGGCCGGGTGTACAGACACCACAGCCCTGTGTGAATACACCTCCGCCGGGTGTACCGACGCCACGAACACAACCGGGTGCGCACACACCCCCGCCGGGTGTACAGACACCGCAGCAGCTGGGTGCGCAGACACCCCCGCCGGGTGTACAGACACCGCAGCCTGTGTGGAGATCTTTCTTGCGGTCAGTCCTTCTGGTGAAGCGACTGCTACCGCGCAGGGAGGCCCCAAAGGCCCCTGAGAGAGAGGCAGCCGAAGCAGACAGCAGAAAGGGGGGAGAGAGGCAGCCAACGAACCCAACACCAGCTCAACCAAACGGATGCGAAAAGAGCGCGAATGCTGTGCAAGGGAAAAGGTCTTATGAGTCGCT
>NW_013572695.1:15119-16630 GCF_000499745.2 Eimeria mitis | reverse complement strand
AGGGGTCAAGGACAGCACAACCCCTACCCACGCAGAACTACAGCCAGACACACAGCTGAAGCGACCCAGTGCATTTGCCTGACTACTGAAATATATTGTTGAATATTATAATACAGAGTAGTTAGCGACAGCTAGCTACAGCTCTCAGCGACAGATGTCACCAGTGGTCATAGTTAGTTTTGGCACTCCAGTTACAGCGTAGTCGTTTGTGGGGTCGAAAGCTACTGCAGCAGCAGCAGCAGCAGCAGCAGCAGCAGCAGCAGCTCAAGCAGCAGCGGCTGCAGCAGCAGAGGATGTGTCTTCTGTAGGGACTGTGCTAAGAGACGTGTTAATGAAGGGCAGGAGGTAGTGCGTGTCTGAGTGCTGGGGATTCAACTTGCGTGGTTGCTGCTGCTGCTGATGGTGTTGCTGCTGCTGCTGCTGCTGCTGGTGAGCGCGGAGCGAAGAGCTGTTGCGGGGTTTGTTGCCTGCAGCAGTCGTTCAGCCCGTCGCCTGCTTTCGGGGGGATAGGCTTGGACTGGGATGCAGATATTCTTTCACTTTCACAAAACTACGAAGGAATGCTGCAGCGCGTTGGTTGGGTGCTGCTGCGCCCCTTCGTCAGTCTTCTGGGTTGCGGCAACACGCCGGTCATTCAGCTGCTGCAGCACATTGAGGTGAGTTTCGTCTCTACATAGTTTTTTTTTTTCGTCTACAAATATAGATACAAAGAAACACGAAAACTACACTAGGAGAGGCAGGGACAAGGCGGTGTTTCTGTATACTGAACAGCTGCACAGAGCCGCTTTCTTTACGAGTAATCACAAGTTTATAAGTGACAGACGAAGGAAATGTTGTTGAGTTTGTTTTTTTTTCTTTTGCATGCATGTGGCTGCGTCTGTTGGCCAGGCCGGCTATGACCCCGATATCCCGTATCACACGGCTACGCACGCGGCGCAGGTGGCGCACGCGGCGATGGTGTTGAACACCAAGCTGGATCTAGACCCAGGAAAGTGAGTGAATGCAATGACTGACCTCTTGTGCATTCTTTAGGTCTACGTAGCTGTCTGTACACCTGAAGCTGAGATGCACTTCGCGCATTTTCCACCCGCGCAGCAGCTTTCCTTGGTGGTCTTGTGGCAGATAAGGAGTGCCTGTATTGGACTTTATCGTAGATGTATCATAACTAGCCACAGCTAGCCACAGCTAGCCAGAGCTAGCCAGAGCTAGCCAGAGCTAGCAGCGAATGATGATAACCAGTAGTCATAGGTACCACCTGTGAGGCGAAGTGTGTTCAGGGAGAAGACGGGAACTTTCTGTTTGGGGCTGGCAGCGTTGGCGCACGATGTAGGACATTTGGGAAAGACGAACGGCTTCTTGCAACAATCCAGGCATCCGCTCGCCACCATATACAACGACCGATCTATCCTTGAAAACTTTCACGCATCCGTCTTGTTCAGAATCATCAACGAAATGTAAGACCAATGGCTCCTTATATATATATATATATATATATATATATATATATATAT
>NW_013572695.1:14906-15092 GCF_000499745.2 Eimeria mitis | reverse complement strand
ACGTATTTTGCGTGTGTGTGGGTTACAGCCCGTCGGCGAATATCTTCTGCACTCAAGACGCTCAGGTTCTTCGCCTCACCTTCCCTGCTGTTGCGCTTGTGTTGCTGTGATAAGACATACAATACTGCAACTCTATACCCAGTGGCCATATATATATATATATATATATATATATATATATATATA
>NW_013572695.1:14547-14828 GCF_000499745.2 Eimeria mitis | reverse complement strand
GGTATTCTATTGTTTTCTTTCCGCAAAGGGGTTGGGATGTCTTTGAGTGTTCACTTTCGGTGCTACAGTCTTACCAGGCTCTGCGGCAACAGATCATCGCCCTCATTCTCGCCACAGACATGAAGGATCATGTGGACTTGGTTTCTCGTTGTAGAGTGGGATTTCCGTTCACCTAAGCTTCAAAGCATCCCTTTCTAGTTGTGCTGAAATACATAGTCAGGATATATATATATATATATATATATATATATATATATATATATATATATATATATATCTTT
>NW_013572695.1:13755-14461 GCF_000499745.2 Eimeria mitis | reverse complement strand
GTGTGCAGCAAGTTCAGGGGTTTCTTTTTGTGAATGGCTCTACAGTCCCGGAGAAGTTGCCCAGACTTCAACTTGTTTTGCCGAGAAGAAGATGCACTGCATGTGAGGAAGATGCTGCTGAAGATGGCAGACCTGTCGCATGCTTTCTTATGCTGGAAAGACCACTTGGTCTGGACTTGTAAAATATCCGAGGAGTTCTATCGGCAGGTGAGGCCAGCCACAGCCTCACTAAGAGGCTGCAGTGTTATGTTTCTCTCGCTGACGCTGTGCACTTGCGTGTTCTTACCCCCGAAAAAAAAAAACATGAATCACAACAAGAAGAAGGACTGAGAGATAGTCTACCGGCTTGGTTGCTTTCTCAGGGGGACGCCGAGAGGCGACTGAAACTCCCTATTTCTTCTGTTTGCAACCGGGAATCACACCACTGCCTGGCGCAGAACCAAGTGGCCTTCTTGCAGATCCTTGTTGAGCCATTGCTGTGCGAGTTGGAAGGCATAGAGGCGACAACGGAAGACGAACACCCCAGGATGCCCTTCATCAGGTGCCTATCCATATGCATGCAGATGCAATATATATATGTACGAATATACATGATGTGCACGTTATTTGCATATATATATATAGTATATATATTGCATATATATATGTATGTATATATATATATATATATATATATATATATATATATATATATATATATATATAT
>NW_013572695.1:13192-13665 GCF_000499745.2 Eimeria mitis | reverse complement strand
GGGTTGTGCTTTTAGGGATACTTTGCGTAAGAGGTTTCAGAGCAACGTGAAGCGTTGGACGGTGCTAGACAACAGCGGGATGTATATTGTAATAGACAGAGAAACGCTCTCGCGTGGTTTCTACCGGCATAGCCATCTGAGTAACTGGCGCATATCTGATGTTGAACGGTCGTTGACGTGACAGTTGTTCAGCCCAAGAGCCGACGAAGACTGTTTTTGTTTGAATATATATGAATTCGGTGATGGGTGTAACTTTTTCTCCGCCCGCATGCGTGGCGTGAGAAAGAAAGGGGCTTTCATGAGGTGTAGTGTGCTCTTCGTTTAGTATTTACGTTTCGCATTTCACTTCATACGTTTCAACACGCAGCTGCACCGCTTGTGCGCTGCGTTGTGGAGCGCATTTAGAAATATATATATATACATATATATATATATATATATATATATATATATATATATATATATATATATAT
>NW_013572695.1:9050-13161 GCF_000499745.2 Eimeria mitis | reverse complement strand
ATTTTCCGTTTCTTCTGGAGGGGTAGAAGATATTCCACACGAAGAGCAGCGAACGTCTGTCACACTGCCCTTGCAAAGGAGAGGCGCAGGTGTGTAGGCTGTCGAAGCGTATTCCGCATTGTTCTGTTCACAGGGCAGGGTGCCTCTGCAGTATATGGCTAGCTGCCCGCGCTAGCTGGCTAGCTGTTCATGCTGGCTGGCTAGCTTGTCACGCTGACAGGCGAGTTGTTCACTCTAGCTGTCCTGAATGAATGCGTCACTGTGAAGCGCAGGAGCAGAAGAACTTCCTCCTGCTTTTCTGTGCCCTGTTGCACTGCAGTACTTTCCAGGCTGTGATAGAAGGAATTGCCTTCTATCGCCTTTGGGGCCAGGGGTCGCGATCTTCACGGGAGGCGGCCGCTTATATATATATATATATATATATATATATATATATATATATATATATATATATATATATATATATATATATAATGACTTCCGAAGCGCATTTATTTCCGATTCTGGCGAGCGCCAACAGTTTGTTACGTAGATGTCCTGCGCAGCTCGCTACACGACATATCTATGTACACCAAAGCACTAAAGTCCCTCAGTCAGTCTGTGTGCGTTCTCGCTGCCAACAGTGTTCAAGCAGTTCAGTCTTTTGCACACAAACCGACACCGACTACGGCGAGACTCACTGGCAGAGGTGACCTCACTACTCGCGTCAAAGCAGACAGTGCTTGGACACTGCTTCGTCTGGTTCGGATGCGCAAGAGGCCACTCGGCACCGTTGCATTCTCGCAGAAAAGAACAGATTACAAAACTGGAAAAGCAACTTAATAAGGAAAGCACTGTGCGGCAGCTGTGCAGCTGCAGCTGGCAGTGCAGAAGTCTGGTCGGTATGAGTGGAGCAAAACTCCCCAAAATAGAGGGTTCGTACTTACCCTCATCTATTATCCCACAGAGAACTCGACAAGCCACAACACTTGACGAAGGAAGCACAAGCAGGGCTTAATGCTGCAATCCCTTGCCGCGGTGCAGCCCATATCTGACGTTTCTAAAACATCTGATGAGCGCTTTCAAGTTCATTCTTCTTGTGAACGATGCAAAATAATCGAATGAAGGCTCCATACAGCAACGACCCCTCTCCCTTCCCCTTTCAGCAACCTTTCAGCAACCTAGGACCCCCTGGAATGCGTGCGGCCAGCGTCCGGGTATATCCTGATAAAAGCTGCAAAGGGAAAACGGTACAGCTGCAAACGAAACACCTCCGAACTCCTGAATCCGCAGGCCTCTGCTGCGGCGTTTAAGACCTTTCGCCTCGTATCCTCCTGGCGAGCTGAATGTCCTTGGGCATGATGGTCACTCTCTTGGCGTGAATAGCGCACAAGTTCGTGTCTTCAAACAGGCCAACCAGGTAAGCCTCTGCAGCTTCCTGCAGCGCGAGGATTGCTTGGCTTTGGAACCTGAGATCGGTCTTGAAGTCTTGAGCGATTTCGCGCACCAGTCGCTGAAAGGGCAGCTTTCTAATGAGCAAGTCCGTGTTTTTCTGGAATTTACGAATTTCACGCAAGGCTACGGTTCCCGGACGATATCTATGAGGCTTTTTGACCCCTCCTGCAACAGGTGCAGACTTTCTGGCTGCTTTCGTCGCGAGTTGTTTTCGCGGTGCCTTTCCCCCCGTGGATTTGCGGGCAGTTTGCTTTGTACGCGCCATGATTCCGGTGACTGATCAGTGAATGTCAGGAAATATGCAGAGTTCAGCTGAGTTGAAAAAGACGCACGGTTACGACGACGTAAGCAGCCGCCGCAGAACTTTGCAAGTGGCGTTCTTCTACTGGGTTGGCCCAGTGCTACGCATCAACAAGTTGCATGCAAAAGTGTCGAAGCGACGATATGCCGCTCGAATAAGAAAAGACGTCAACTAGCAGCAATTAAATCTATAAATTATGTGTTTATTCGAAATACTGGCCAAGGAAACGCGCTTCCACGCTACAGCGCCTAGTCCACCAGGACTTGCAGCTGCTGCAGCTGCGGCCGAGGTCGGCCGTAGAGGTGGGCCTCTGCCACCAACGAAATGTAGCACTCTCACTCACCCACTCACTCACTCACCCGAAGATACAAATGAGTTAAATAAGTCAATACCATGCCACATTGTTATTTACAGCTGAATTTATTAGTTGACGTTTTCGTGCAGACATCCGCGTAAGCAGGTCGCAGCATGGTCTGTCTGATTGTGGAACTGGTATGTATACGAGCGAGCACGCTGACAACCGAGGGTCAAGTAAGCGTTAAACAGCTGCTTACAGTGTTAGTACATGCACAAAAGGGGGGTTGGGCACGCTCGAACGCAGAGTTGTCCTAAAGCAGGAGCTGCACGTGTGGCTCACGACAGGCCGCTTACCTTACTCACCACGTTCAGACGCTCGGCGGCTGAGGAGAAAGTCTGCTGCTTTCTGGTTATTCCTGCATAATGTTACTAGCTGCATTACAGTTCACTATGCTCATCAGCGAAAACCGTGGACTCTCCCTACACATGGTAGCACCGCATTGTTGACAGTGGCAACCGGGAGCACCGAACCCCGCAAGCACAGCGAGACACTCTGCTGTACAGCATTCACTAGTCGTAAATACTCATACATCTCGTCAATAGAATGGGGTATGGCATAATTAAAGAAACTTAAACGTGGTAAGCTATCTAAGGACGAATTGATATGCAACGAGAATCCGCTGTCTTACTCGAGGACCAGCGCTAGTTGCAGTAGAGCCACATACGTCATATTAGTGTTTCCAGAAGTAACTGATTTCCCTTCAATACCCAAGGTATCCTGTTCCCAAGGCAGCCTGGCTCCGGCGGTCCAAGGGTCTGGGGTCACAGGAACGGAAGCAGCCTGAGATGAGTTGAGTTGCAATACAGTTTGGTGGGACCAGTCCTGAGCGGCAGCTCCGCATGCTGCGACAACCGACAAGCTTTTGCTGCTTGAATTCGGACTGTAGATAAGCGTTGAGTACTTAATTGGCCCTTAGTAGGCAGCCTGGGCGTATGTAGCGAATCAGATCGCGACTTCACACAGATAGTGCTTATGAGCACGAGCTCCTCGTGTTCTTTCAAGGATTCAAACGAGCTGCAATGAAGCTCAAGCCTTCCCAAAAGTATCTGACATCTCTCTATCGTCTCCAGGCATCCTGGGCGCAGCAGCTCAGGGCCTGGGGCTGCGGGGGAAACGAGACGCTGCCTAACAGGAGTTGCAGTGCGCCTTGTTGCATCTAGCTATGCATGCCAGCCTCACATGGGAGCACACTAAAGCTCCAGTAGAGCTTTCTCTACTGCATGCTTTATCGTTGTAAACACTTATTGAGCATTGGAGGTTGCTTACAGGCAGCCTATGAAGGCCAGGCGAGTTCCTGTGGGTTCCTGTGCTAACAGCAGGAAGAGCATGGTGCATTGCTATAGATATAGCGAATGGAGTCAGAGAGAAGTTGTGTCGCGTCCGCTTTGGTGGATCGCACCTGCGCTGCCAAACCATGTAGCGCTATCAAATCTGCTGATCTCCGTCGGAAACGCAACGCCCATAGCATGCCCAATCCCACCTTCGATGCATTCACCAACACAGTCAACAAAAGCTAAATGCATCCACAAAAACTGTGCAGACTAGCACTCAGGAGCTGGCCTGCTCTGAAGGTCGAAATATATTATCAGCTCCAGATAGACTATCCTACACTGGACACTCCATACTTGTTTTGCCTGCAGTTAGCGCAGGAGTATATTCACTTGGCCTTGGTAGCTGCAAGCAAAGCCAAACGCTCTATAAGTGTATACAGAGGTGAAGCATACAGTAAAGAAACTCTCGTTGAAGCTTCCGTCTGCTCATAGGTGAGGCTGGATTGAAGCCAGCTACAGTGAGGTGCACTGCAACTCTAGTTAGGCTGCCGTCTCACCCGCAAACCCAGGCCCTGAGCTGAATGCCCAGGATGCCTGAGGACAGGGGAGAGAGGTCAGTTGCTTGTGGGTAAACTCTTGAGTTCAATCTTTTCTTTCACCGCAGCTCTCTTCTGTCCTTGAATAATGCCGGAAAGCTACTGTCTTGTAACAGTCATATCCTTTAGCCTATAAAGATATGTTATGAAT
>NW_013572695.1:6504-8993 GCF_000499745.2 Eimeria mitis | reverse complement strand
GGCCTGAAGTCTGTTTCCTACTATTATTTGAACATTTTTTGCTTAATATCTTTTTTTTATATTTCTATCGTCGCACATAGTACAGTTCGTTCGGACGACTACTCAGCAATGCTATATATGCAGCCAGTGATCTGATGGGTCTAGAGACAATTGCTCCTCAAGTTATAGGTTCTTCGTATTAGTTTAATTCGAGTAAACATACTAATAATTGTATCAGTTGAAATTTATATAACAAAAACTATATATTGCATTTTCCATAGCAAAGGTAGAGGCGTGCGGCCGATCGCGAGGGCAAATACAGCCCTCCTTTGCAACACGTCGACAGCACCTCAAGGGACGTTCCAGGACGTCTCACAATACCTTGCCACCCTCAGCGGTAGCGAGGCCGCTAAAAACGTTTTAATGCCTAACAAATAGGCACAGTTCAGCTCATCCTTGTTAGAACAAGCACTTCATCGTAGATGTGCAGCAGCGGCCGCGCTGCTGCTGTAGCTTGCGCGTTCCGGTGATCGTGTCCTGCTTCAAACTCCAGCATAAATATTGGGAGTGACCTGAAAGCGGCGCGTTTTTCACCCTCCAGTTGGGTTTTCCGTCGCTATTTTAGCTTGAAGAAACAGTTGAGCCGGCGATTTCGGAATGGTGAAGTCGAAAGTGGGCGGCGTGTCTCACGGTCGTTGTGGAACAGGAGTCTTTGGATCAAAGGGAAACATCCCATCCGTTTGCTCGTATTCTTCCGTGGTCTCCTGGCTTGCAGAAGTCTCTCTGTTGCCGTCGAAAGGGCGTTCGAAGCTGCCGAGGATTTCAAGACACTTATATATGTCAACCGCAACAGTCGGGGCGTTCTTGGGGGCATTGATTTTTCTTGCAAATGTTGCCGGGGCAATTCAGCCTCCTTCCCCCACTGTAGGAGTGGAGACAAGATCTATGGTATGGAGCACTATTGCTGATGACAACTGGCTTAATGAAGGCTTTCCTGAGGCCCAGCCGGGCATCGGCAGCGGGGCAGCTCTTTCCGCTCCTCCGGTGAAGGACATTCGGCCCTTGCGTGCTGACGGTGTCTTTCGCATTTCAGAAGAACCAAATGGCGCTCTACACACAGGAAATCAAATCAAAACTGAAGGAGTTGACACCCCGTTTCCAGCAGCTCCTCCAGCCGGTAACCAGGCTCGGGAGCCCGTCATAAGGCTCTCTCGCAGCACAGCTGCATTGCTGCTACTTTTCATGGTAGGCCTGCCAGTATTAAATTTCCTAGGGCCCTCAATTTTTCTGAAAAAAAGTCCCGACGTTCGTCCCGAACGCTTTGACGAGCAGCTAAGACAAGGCGAAGGAGAGCGAAAGATACCGCAGCAACGAGAAGAGGAAGATGCAGAGCCGCCAAGGCAGCAACCGCAACGTGCTTTGGACCTTGATACTTGTAAAGTTGGGCTTCAACAGCTGGATGACATGCAGAAGCTTCAGCCGCTGACTGCCCACCTGGCGAAGATGGTGGGAACTGGAGAGGCGTTGAGTGCAATGCACGACTTCGGACAAAAGGTCAAGAGGGGGAACCACATTCGTCAGACTCTCTTGGCAGGTTCTATTGAGCCTGGGGTGGCGCCTGGCACTCTAGTCTCTGGTGCCGTGAGTGACGGGCTTCTTGCGCTGTCTCGGCTATACGAAGTGGCTCGGGAGCACGGGTTGTCTCTGGCGCAAAAGGTGCGAAGTATAAACCCCCCCCCTGTATTGTCAGAAGAAGAGCTGAACGCCACGAGAGTCTGCCTTCCTGCAGACCTCTCGGGCTTGCTGGAGTTTTATCTCCGTGACGCCCACGAATCTTTCCTAGCCCATATGCGGATCGTCGAGACAGTGGAGAAAAGGCTTGAGGGTCTGCGGGGAATCGAGGGGGCGAACGACTGGCACGTGGTGGCCACAGTTGCCGCAGGTCTGGAGTTCATCAAGGAATCGCGTAATGTTGCGGAAAGGGAAGCGAAGATTTTTGAACATGTGAAACAAAGCGCAGATGCATTGATGCAGATGCACCATTTGCGGCGACAGGAGGAGATACACCGCAAACTTGCAGACGAAGCGGAGAAACTCCGAGTCCTGAACAGTATAGATCGGTGGAGGAAGAAAAAGGATTCTGCAGGTGAACATCACCTACCGGTGCACGCGAAGGTGGACAGCCAAATAGGGGAGGTGGAGCAGTTGCTGGAGAGACACCAAGAAGAGCTCAATAAAATGGAGAAGGCGGAGGACCATTCCTCTGCGCAGAGTGCGAAGCAAGCGGCGGAAGACTTGGTAAGGCGTCTGAAGGCCTTGCTATCGGATGTGGCGAACTTGACACTTTCAATGCCTCCCATAGGAGAAGACGACGCAGGTGACCACGAAAGCAAGGTACTCATGGAAGCGCTGTCGTTGAGGGCCAAACTGGCGGCTGAGAAGGCTCTCGAGAGAGTGAAGGGCATCCAAAAGGAGTTGGAGTCGCAGTCGTTGCTGCGCAGCGGTGATGC
>NW_013572695.1:0-6401 GCF_000499745.2 Eimeria mitis | reverse complement strand
GATTCTCTGGAACTGGACATGCGCCAGAGCATGGATTGGGCACGAAGCGCATCAGCAGCCGTACGAATAGAAGCAGAAATGCACGAAATGCCGGAGCATTGGTTTCTCAGCTTGTCTTTCCAGCGAACAAAGAAATTCCAGAGTCTCTTAGAACAAATGCGCATTGCCAAGAAAGATGCACGGCTCCGAGTGAAGTTGAAGGACCTTGCGGTGGCGGCGGGAGCAATGAGGCAGGCTTCACTGGGACTTGTTTCAATTGTTCAGGGGCAAGATGGAACAAACCTGATCCCTAGAACTTACGAATGACACATGACAGATGTCCGTCTAGGTGGTCGTTACATGAGGCGTATTCCGCTCCTTGTACATCTTTCCTTGTATCTGAAGCGCGAATTCCCATCATAATGCGAAGATGGAGAGGCACATACATACATCAGCGTGGAAACACACTGAGCAAGGAAAATAGGCAAGGAAGGGATGCCCTCTTTGCGGCAATCCCACGCTCAATTATATGTTTTTCACAGGATGGGGACTTACAAGGTGTCCTAGCATAATGAAGAGAAGACGAATTTACAGCAGGCGGAGAAGCAGCCGACCCGACCTGCTTTTATGCTACATTCACTCTGCCGCCATTTTTTCATACCGCATAAGCCGCCTTTGGTGGGAAGACGATGCAAGAAGAGTGGGATGAGGCAATGCATTCATTCAGAGCGCTTTCCCCGACCTCATGAGCAGTGTGCTACATCGTTGTTCTTATATCTATAGTCAGGGGTCTGATCTTTTTGTGACTAGGGAGACCCAAATATCATCCTTCTCACGGCCTGTAAAGAACTGCCGACTGTATCGGACAAGATGATTTGTCCGCCTCATTGCATTCCTTGTGGAACTGACGCGTGCACAAGGGATTTAATTTGCTCTGTAGGCACTTCATTGCGAACGTGGCTTGTAAAGTGTGCGTAACGGTGGAGGCCGAAGCTGACTATGTGCTCATATAAGCGCATGGCGCGTGCGTATATTTACAGTGGGACACTCATATGAGGCTTTTCCACGGCGACTACAAAGATGTGCAGCCGCCTTCAAAGAAGTAAAAGAGGTGCTGCGAAGCCGCGTGCAGTAAAGGGTTTGCAGTCACTGTTCTGAACACGCCGGCGCAGCAGCAGCTGCTGATGCGGCAGCTGCAGCTGATGCATTTGGATTCGAAAACTCGGTGCGCTCACCGACGTGGTGAAGGTTTTACTATTTTGTATGGGTAGCGTTGAGTTCTAGCNGCATACTTTGCTGTAATTTTCGCCGTAGGGCAGCCCCGCATGCGGAAGTGCCGAAGCTTACACGATAGACAATTGTGAAACAATTACTTCGCCCTGAGTTGCAGGCCTCCACGCGTTTAGAAGTGCATTTGCAAGTTTCGTACCGAAAAACGCATAGACACCTTCAATTTATGTTAAGGAACTAGGTGTTACGCTTGAATCCACATCTACAGAAGGCTTTTACCCGCGCGACCATTACTGAAAAGAGTTTTTTCAAACGAAGAAACTGAACACTACCACGGCAATTATAGCTCCAGATATTACCACATTAAGGGAGAACTACTGGGTTAAGATTTTTTCTTGCCTTCTTAAGCAGCAGAGAGGACCCCAATGTGCTCTTCCAGCCCATGTAAAGAGTATTGCAACCAAGAGTATTCTAGAATAATTATTTTCTTCAAGAGAATTGCAACATTAGCCTCCATTGCACTACTGCAGCATCGCGCTCCTGCCATTGGCATCGACCCGCCGAAAGTCTCCATGGCCAGCTGCTGGGGCTGACACATTGAGCATTCTTAATATGGCAGGCTGCGTTCTACTTTCACTAGTTCATTTGAAGACTCACATTTCGGGATGTTCGTACTGAAACTTGGACGGGCGTCCCCGCCGCGGATGCCATAAGCAACTTCGTGGCGAACGACTAGGCTCCGTGGCTCTTGCGCACAGGGAGAGTCCGCAGATGTTGGAGATTCCGCTGTTAACCAGACGCTAAGTGTGCTGGAAGGAACCAATGCTGCCTTTGAAATCTGTTCCAGCTGTCATAGGATGGCTGTGGACATGGAGGCTACGTAGCGAAGCTGTTGAGGCCGCTGACTTTGCTGGCCTGGAAACGGCCTCGTTGGGTTCGGCCTTCCTATCCACAAGCCAGCTGGTTAATGAGGGATCTCTAGATGCCGATGAAGAAACCAGGGCCCTATTAGGCGCTCCTGTGTTGACGGACATCACAGACATCCCGCCACTGCAGGCTGAGTTCGAGTTTCCGGGCCCACAGAGCACAAGCCTTGTCCTAGAACCAGGCGATCTTCCCAGCGTTGATGGAGTCCAGTTTAAAGAAACTCCTCCAGTGCCTGCTCCCCACATCGGCAAAGATAGACGACGTGGCCTCCGCCCACCCCTCAGCACCCTTATCCTGTTTCTTGTTTGTTTGGGGCTTTTCACAACCCGCGCTTTCAAAGTGAGGGCGGGACGAAAAACCACAGCAGTCTTTTCCCTGCAGCAGCAACCCCAGAAGCCCCAGCAGCAACAGCGGGGCGGCGAGGCAGGCTCCAGAGAAAGACAACAACTGGATGAACAGGAGAAGCTGCTGCCTCTGGCGACCCACCTGGCTGAAACCGTTGGTATCGATGAGTCTCTTGCTGTACTATGCGACTTTAGAAGCAGTGTACAAAGAGCAAAACAGGTTCAACGAAGCCGCTTAGGGGAATCTGCGGTCTCCTTGGAGTCACCTGAGATTCCTATGAAGCAAGCCCTGGACAAAGGGGTTTCTGCTCTGTCTCGTCTGTATGAAGTGGCTCGGCAACGTGGTCTTTCTTTGGCTGAGAAGACCAGAAGAATCAATGGTTTCTCAGTCTTCTCACAAGAAGAGCTGCAAGCCGTGGGCGGGTATTTGGGTTCCGCATTCGCAGGCATGTTGGAATTTCATTTGGATAGTCTTCGTTCTTCTTTAGACGCTTTTGGCAGAGAGGTAGAGATGATGGAGAATGATCTGAAACGGCTGAGGAGGTTCGAAGGGACGCAGGACCGTCGCTTGCTGGCTGCTCTTGTTGCAGATGTGGAGTTTATCAGGGCAGCAAATGAGGCCGTAGAGAAGCTAAATCGATTCGCTATGGACTTGAAGTCCGCAGTGGCTACTGCACTGGTGTCGCACTTCCGGAGGGAGCAGACGTGCATGCACCGGAAGTGTCGAGACCTGTTAGAGGAGCAACGAGTCCTGTGCAGGGTGGAGAGACGGCGGCAGCTGTCTATGTCCGATGGAGGCACCGCTGCCCTGGAGAAGCTCGACGCATTGGATGAGGAATTATGCAGAGCGGGGCAGATTCTGGAAATATACCGTGACAAGATCGAACAAATCGAGAGGGGAGATGATATCCTGTCCGCAAATGCTCTGCGGCAGCAGGCAAACGCCGTGGGACAGGGCCTCAACGCCTTGCTGGAAGCGGTGGACAGCCGCCGAACTGAGATTTCCGGAGTCGCAGGAGCACAGGAGGCCGCTGAGCACGAAGAGGTGCAGCGCGTCTTGCATTCTCTGACAACAAGAGCCAGTCAAGAAGCCGCCACACTCGCCGATGTAGTGAAAAGCATGCAGCATGAGGTGAAGATGCGACAGACCGTCGCGCCTCCCTTTTTATGGATGCGACGGAACCACGGGCGCAAAGACACCGAGACAAATTCCCTTATTAATCCTTCCGTGGAAGCGATGTTGACGGACTGGCTCCAGCAAGTAGCAGACAACGCAGAGGTGGTAGCGAGCCAAGCTGCCAGTGCAGCGGCAGGGACCGGTGAGGCCAACAGTGGCTCAGGGGCATCTGAGGCGCTGCTCGACGCAAACCGCGCTTGTATGGTAGCAGAAGCCCTGAGACAGGAGGCAGAGCTGTTGGGGCTGCGTGCGCAGCTCATAGCATCCCTGGAATTTGACATGCAGGTTAGCGACATTTTGGCTCAAAGAGCAGCAGCAGCTACAGGAGCAGCCACAGAGGAGGAGGAAGAGCAGCAACACTGGCGTGTCCTTGTGTCTCCCCAAGAATCCCTGCAGGTCCGAGGTCTGCTCGAGCAAATGAAAGAGGCGAAAGAGGAAGCGTTGACGGAGCGCGGCTTGAGGGCCCTGGCAGTGGCAGCAGCAACTATGAAGGTGGCATCTTTTGGGCTCATATCAATTGTCCATGGCCACGAAAAGCAATGAGCTGCAGCAGCAAACCCATGCTGCCTGAGAGAGGCATAAAGTTGCAGAGCTCTTAAACCGTCTGTGTGTCTGTCTCACACTGCACATTGCCTGCTTAGCGCAAAGAAGAGCCATGAGAGCAACAAAGGCGGGGACAGAGACACAGCCACACAGGCAGAGACAAAAGGGAAAGAAGGAACGGAAGAGCTGTCTTCATCAGAGGCAAATCCCACTTAATCAGACACTCCGCAGTGAGCAGGAAGAATAGCTTAGAGTTTATTTGTGAGTAGTTATGAGGTGGGAGGTTCTGTCTCTTTGTATGAAGAAAAGCAAACAAACATGACGCCGGCGGGAGGGCAGCATGGCAAAGACTTTTTTCGCTGCTTTTTTGCCGAGGTTATGTGGGTCGATTGTTAGCTAGCATCCAGGGAACTGCCTTTGTATTCAAACATGGAAGNGGCGCTGAGGCTTTAGCATGGCCTGTAGAAGAGCAGGTAGTTGCCCCACAAACCAGGGAGTATTCTCTCTCCTTGTGTTTCTGTTGTGGCAACTCTGGACGCAACGGCGGACTGCTCTGCTGTTTCGAGTGCAGCGCGGCAGGCACTGGGCCTAGCCTATTGCACGGGAATTAGAGAAAACATACCAATCTTTGCGTATTTCTAGTGTATTTGTGTACAACTCGGCCATGAGGACATGCAAGTGTAAAGCTCTGAAGTGTATACAAGAATATTGCATTTGCTCTACACCAAAATGTGAAATTCGTGAAGCCACTAGCAACAAAGGCTGCTGGTGCAGTAGGTGCCACCACAGCCACGTAGATGTCCAGTAACAGTGCTACGGAAGAGTTATTGAACAAGCGGTAACCGCGCTATGGCGGGATGGCCGAGGACGCTGTCGCTGGTTTTGCTACCACAGAGTTTTGCTTAGCAAAATAATGAGACTTTTCCTGCCTGAATGATGTATATTTTGCTACTAGTAGCATAGCAGTGTTTGGCAGCGTTGTATGCAGCCGCCATTCGCATGATAAGACGAGGGAATCATAGACGCGGATGTCGTTTTTCCCGTGGGTCTTCTCCTACATTTGGCCGCCAGCGGGCCACAGGAGATGTACAAATTGTGCTAAGAAGAATTATGCTTCTAAGGATGGAGTGGCACTTTGAAGCGTTCGGGCTGCAGAAGGGCGCCAAGTTGCTGCATCCCTGGAAACACTACAGAAGGAATACGGTTGCATATTGCCGACGGAGGTGGCGGGAGATAGACTGAATATACATTGATATGTTCCTGCTTTTATATATGGATCTGCACGCACATGGCACACGTGCAGCTTTAAAGAAAGAAACTGAGTAACGGTCTTACGCAGCTACAGCAGTAAGCGCTGCTGCTACAACCTGGCCGGCACCGACATTTCACGCAGTGACGACCTAACACCCCGTAACACCCCAAGCTTCTTTTCACTGTTCATCACATGACTCTCTTCCGCCGTCAAGATCACAGAGCACCTATCCAGGAATAGGTTTGGTGCTGCTTCTGCAAGTTAGCTCTGTTTCTGCAGGCATTTTAGGCAATTGACAATTCTCGACTGCTGCCGCATCCAACAGCTGCGTTGGCAGTGCTGCAGCTGCCGTAACCGATGCAACTAACGCAGGCTCCCAGATAACACGACTTGCCAAATAAGTTATCTTAGTTCAGTGTGCAAAACACAGAGAACCATTGTGAGTGCTGCATGCGCTTGGCGACCCGCTTGGTAAAACATGATAGGTATTCCGAGCATTTGGACGGAGCATGGGGCGCTTCCATAAACATGATGGCAACAAGCTTGATGCAATGCTGGCTCGAATAGATCAATGCAGATCTGCTGCAGGCCTGCCGAATGCACTTGCGTCTTCCAGAGCTCGACAGGCATTGCAAAAGGGAGCGGGATTGAAGAGGACCTAGATCCGTTGTTTCTTCCTACGGACAAACTTTTGGGTGGCGTTGTGCTCAGTAGAGCACCCTCTCATCCAAATGACTGGTCTCATTACAGCCCGTCTGTAAGGAGAGCACCGCATCATCATTGTCGCCGGTTACACTGTTGCGCAGGCACCAGCTAATGCGCTCACCTCGGGATTCACATAGTGGAGGTGCACGAGACACTATCCAGCATGAAGACACCAGAGGGTAAATAGACCCAGGATGGAAGCCAACAGGACGTGAGGGCAGAGCGCAGCTTGAAAACGAAGCTA
>NW_013572694.1:3632-3952 GCF_000499745.2 Eimeria mitis | reverse complement strand
TTTTTTTTGTGTATATGTGTATGTATATAGGGAGCTGCTGGCTTTGTGTCTGCGTAAGATAAAAGGAATAAAAACATTAAATAAAATAATAGATTGTCGATGGTTATATACAGAGCAGCACAGCAGCAAACTGCTGCTGCGGCTCACCGCTCGTGCTGCTATCCTTAATGGGGAAGCAGAAGCAGAACAAACGTTTAATATTCATGGAGTTATACATAATATGCAGTGCGAGCAATGTCAACAGGTTCGTGCTGCTGCTGCTGCTGCTGCTGCTGCTGCTGCTGCTGCTGCTGCTGCTGCTGTTTGTTGTTGTTGTTGTT
>NW_013572694.1:1870-2605 GCF_000499745.2 Eimeria mitis | reverse complement strand
AGAGAAGGTTTAGATTTTTATTATATAAATAAACAATCAGCAGCAGCATTTGTATCTTTCTGCTGCAGCAGGCTACCATGTTATATAAATAAAAATAATATAAATAAAAAGTTAATAAGTATAGATAATAAAAATAATATATATAAATATAAATATACAATATATATAGAGATAGTACCTATATGTAAGGATGATCTAGTATATATATCTACGCCTATATTAAATAATATATATGGTGGTTTTGTCTCTTTATCTATTTGTTTTAGGGTTTCTTCTTTCTTTTCTCTTATTGACCCTTTCTCTGCTGCATGCATAGATGTTGCTGCTGCTGCATGCGCTAAATACAAGCCCCAAAGTATATGTAATAGGAAGCATCTATCTTTCTTTCTTGTTCTTTCGGTTACCCCTATAAATATAAATAAAAATAAAAATATAAATAAAAATATAAATAAACATAAAATACATAAATCAAAAAAAAAAATGCAGCAGCAAATGCGAAAGCTGCAGCACTTAGAAGAAGAACAGCTGCAGCAGCAGCAGCAGCAGCAGCAGCAGCAGCAGCAGCAGCAGCAGCAGCAGCAAGGGGAAGAAATTGATTCTGCTGCTGCTGCAGCAGCAGCAGCAGCAGCAGATGACGGAATGCAGCTCGACAGCAGCAACCCTACCACCTCTCCCAACACCCCCAGCACCCCCAGCAGCAGCAGCAGCAGCAGCAGCAGCAGCAGCAGCAATGGT
>NW_013572694.1:1401-1770 GCF_000499745.2 Eimeria mitis | reverse complement strand
CAGCAGCAGCAGCAGCAGCAGCAGCAGCAGCAGCAGCAGCAGCAGCAGCAGCAGCAGCAGCAGCAAGGGGAAGAAATTGAATCTGCTGCTGCTGCTGCAGCAGCAGCAGCAGCAGATGACGGAATGCAGCTGGACAGCAGCAACCCTCCCAGCACCCCCAGCACCCCCAGCAGCAGCAGCAGCAGCAGCAGCAGCAGCAGTAGCAGTGGGTTTGTGGTAGCAGAGGTGGAGCTGATGCGCTGCAGCAGCGATGGGGTGGTACAGGGTGGGGTTATAAACACACTTACGCATTTAGGGTCGTTGCTGCATGCAGGTGATTTTGCTGCTGGCTACGACTTAACAAAAATAAATTTATCGGGTTATATAGAT
>NW_013572694.1:0-225 GCF_000499745.2 Eimeria mitis | reverse complement strand
AAAAAATAGAAGAAAGACAGAACCGTCTCCTACAGCAGCAGCAGCAGCAGCAGCAGCAGCAGCAGCAGCAGCAGCAGCAGCAAGACAACAGCAGCAGCAGCAGCAGCA
The DNA here is from genome assembly GCF_000499745.2 of Eimeria mitis. NCBI lineage: Eukaryota > Apicomplexa > Conoidasida > Eucoccidiorida > Eimeriidae > Eimeria > Eimeria mitis. The sequence goes on along the minus strand of NW_013572694.1, from coordinate 117 downwards.
GCAACACGCAGCAACACCCCTCGGGATCGGCTCCCTCTGTAGATATTAGTGAGCTCCTAGATGGCCTCACCTTAGAAGACCTAAAACCCCTGCGGCTTGGCTGCTACCAGCAGCAGC
>NW_013572693.1:0-214 GCF_000499745.2 Eimeria mitis | reverse complement strand
GCAGCAGCAGCAGCAGCAGCAGCAGCAACAGCAGCAACAGCAGCAACAGCAGCAGCAGCAGCAACAGCAGAAATAAGAACGGCAGCGTATCAGGGCTTTCTAAGCAATGCAACAGAAATAAAAAAAACAACAAACAAACAAACAAATAAATAAATAAACAAATAAATAAACAAACAAACAAAACAAAAAAAAAACAAAAACAAATATATATATA
>NW_013572692.1:0-586 GCF_000499745.2 Eimeria mitis | reverse complement strand
TCTTCGGCTGAAGGCAAATGCAGTAACTGTGTACACCTTAAACCCTAAACCCTAAACCCTAAACCCTAAACAACCCGAGACAAAACCCTAAACCCTAAACCCTAAACCCTGAAACTCAAACCCTAAACCCTAAACCCTGAAACACAAACCCTAAGCCTCAGAAACCCTCAATCATAAACCCTAAAACGCAAGAGCTAAACCCTAAACCATAAAGGAGATAAAACCTAAACCCTCAAGCCTGAAATGTAAACCCTAAACCCTAAACCCTAAACCCTAAACCCTAATAACAAACCCTGATGGTTTTATTCTTAGACACCGCCTCTAGCTAGTTGGGTGTGTTCCTCACAGTGATTCATTCCTGCGTCTAGGGTTTAGTCTAGGGTTTAGGGTTTGTGTTTCAGGGTTTAGGGTTTAGGGTTTGTATATTATATTAGGGTTTAGGGTTTTGTATGAGCTTTTGTATGAAGCAGCAACACCAGCTGGGGTGTACATACACCTGACGATCATCGTTTGTATTATATATAAATATATATATATATATATATATATATATATATATATATATATATATATATATATATATATA
>NW_013572691.1:4365-4983 GCF_000499745.2 Eimeria mitis | reverse complement strand
TATATATATATATATGTATTATGGATAGATAGAGGTGTTGTTTGGTTTGTTATGAATGATAGAAAAAGGCAACCCCTAGATAAAAACAAAACCCCAAACGACTAAGCAAATAAAAATAAAAAAAATAAATAAAATAATTTAAATAAATTAAAATAAATTAAAATATATATAAATATAAAAAAAAATATAAACAACACAACACCTCTGCTGTTTTCTCTCAATGAGTGTACAATAGCCATATATATGAAAATTTAATAAAAAAAATCCGTATAAAAGCCAACCCCCACATAAAAACAAAAAAGGAGTTGAATAAGAGAATAAAAAAAAGAAAAAATAAATATTTTAATACCTTAAACAACATAACAGCTCCGCTTTTTTCTGTCGCGCCGCTGACCGGGTCCGAGCTGAAGATACACCGCGAGTCCCACATTACACCCCGAGGACCCCAACGCCGCTGCACTGCTCTCCCCTGCATCCATACTGATCGGCATTTCCACAGCCCAGTGTCAGAATCCTGATTAAAAATACACAAAATTAATTAAATTAAATTAATTTATTATAATATTCAGCAAAAAACAAAAAAAAAACGAAAAAAAACGAGGGAAAACACACCCTGCA
>NW_013572691.1:3954-4265 GCF_000499745.2 Eimeria mitis | reverse complement strand
AAAAAAAAAAAAAAAAAAAAAAAAAAAAAAAAAAAAAAAAAAATTTGTGTTGGGGTGTACCTGCAGCTCGATGGTGGAGCCATCAAAGCAGAAGACGCCCTGTTTTGTATTTTTGAGGGGCAGGTGTGTGGTGAGCTCGAGTGTAGGTGTGCATATATTAAATAAATTATTATTATTATTATTTTTATTTTTATTTTTATTTATTTCGCCTTCATCAGTAGTATCTTTCTGTTCCTCTTCCTTGCCGCTGCCGCTCCCGCTGCTGCTCCCGCTGTTGCTCCCGCTGCTGCCGCTGCTGCTGCTGCTGCTGG
>NW_013572691.1:3370-3854 GCF_000499745.2 Eimeria mitis | reverse complement strand
TTTTTTTAAAAAAAAAAAAAAAAAAAATAAATGTTTATGTTGGGGTGTACCTGCAGCTCGATGGTGGAGCCATCAAAACAGAAGACGCCCTGTTTTGTATTTTTAAGCGGCAGGTGTGTGGTGAGCTCGAGTGTAGGTGTGCATATATTAAATAAATTATTATTATTATTATTATTATTTTTATTTTTATTTATTTTGCCTTCATCAGTAGTATCTTTCTGTTCCTCTTCCTTGCCGCTGCCGCTCCCGCTGCTGCTCCCGCTGCTGCTCCCGCTGCTGCTGCTGCTGCTGCTGCTGCTGCTGCTGCTGCTGCTGCTGCTGCTGCTGGTGCCTTCGTCTAGTATTTGTACATCTGTAACACTCGCATACGACGCCATTACTTTTCTTTTTAATAAACTTATACCCAATGCAGCAAGAAGCTCTTCTACGCTGTCACTGCGGCCCCCCAGCATCAGCTGCCAGCTGCCGCGGAATGCTGCGGGAG
>NW_013572691.1:2848-3061 GCF_000499745.2 Eimeria mitis | reverse complement strand
AACAAGCACGGAATTTTTTATTAATTTATTATAAATTAATTAATTTTTTTTGTTTTTTTTTGTTTTTTTTTGTTTTAATTGAATAAAATATTAATATTTTACCTTCTGCAAAATTCTGTATGTAGTCGTCAGCTGATAGCGGCGATATAAGAGAAAGGCATACACCGGGAGATGCAGGGGAGTTTGTTGCTGTAGTTTCGGCTTCATCGATCA
>NW_013572690.1:4490-5075 GCF_000499745.2 Eimeria mitis | reverse complement strand
TATATATATATATATATATATATATATATATATATTTATATATAATATTAGTGACAAGAACAACAACAGCTACTACTACTAGCCCTAATACAACACATCATGATACTACTGAAGTTTGTATTTTTGTTTTTTTGCAAAAAATTCGTTTTTTTTGTTTTAAATAAAAAAATTTATGAAATTGTTTATGGAGACTGCAACTCTGCAGAGAAAAAAACAAAAATATAATATTATTATTATTATTATTGTTGTTGTTCTTTTTTTTGTTATTCTTCTTTCTTTTGTTATTATTATTATCATTAGTAACAGTATTTATATTGTTATCATTTTTATTATTATTTTTTTTTTATTTTTATTTTTATTAGTATATATATACGAAAAGGTGAATTCAATGATCAGCTTTCCCCAGTATTATTATTTTCAGCATCAATCTGTTTTTTTTCGTTTTTGTTATAATTCATCTTTTTATTATTTATCTTTTTTATTAAAAATATTTTTTTTGCATAGACAGACGTATCAGCAGCGAATTGATATACACTAGAAACACATGCATTAGTATAAATAATTAATATTATGAGTATAATAAAA
>NW_013572690.1:4194-4390 GCF_000499745.2 Eimeria mitis | reverse complement strand
ATTATTTTCAGCATCAATCTGTTTTTTTTCGTTTTTGTTATAATTCATCTTTTTATTATTTATCTTTTTTTATTAAAAATATTTTTGTTACATAGACAGACTTATCAGCAGCGAAGTGATATACACTAGAAACGCATGCATTAGTATAAATAATTAATATTATGAGTATAATAAAAACATTAAATATTCAAATATT
>NW_013572690.1:3853-4094 GCF_000499745.2 Eimeria mitis | reverse complement strand
TATATATATATATATATATATATATATATATATATATATATATATATATATATATATATATGTATATAGAGTAATCCTTACCCCCAAAGAAACTACAAACCCTCATTCTTTTGTTTCTTAAACCCAAAAGCCAAAAGGAAGCAGAAAGCAGAAAAAGACGAAACAGATGCTGCACTGATGCAGCTCATGAAGTGTTAGCAATAAATATTTTCATATAAACTGTCGCTGTGTGTTTCTTCAG
>NW_013572690.1:3129-3753 GCF_000499745.2 Eimeria mitis | reverse complement strand
TATATATATGTATATAGAGTAATCCTTACCCCCAAAGAAACTACAAACCCTCATTCTTTTGTTTCTTAAAACCAAAAGCCAAAAGGAAGCAGAAAGCAGAGAAAGACGAAACAGATGCTGCACTGATGCAGCTCATGAAGCGTTAGCTATAAATATATTCATATAAACTGTCGCTGTGTGTTTTTTCATATCTTTATACAGAAAGTGAATCCTAAAGAAATACTCATAAAGTAGAAGAAATACAGTACAGCAAATGAAGTAAACAAAGAAAAGAAATACAAAAAACAGAATAAACAAAGGAAATTAAAATTATATATATATATATATATATATATATATATATATATTAGGAAAGAAGAGATGCATGCATTCGTTTCTGTGCAGATCTATGATCCGTTACTTTTTGTAATTTCAGCGTTTTTGCTTTTTTTCAGAAATTCAATTTATTTCTTTTTGAAAAAGAGTGAATATGAGTTTTATTTCAAGTTTCAATATTATATATTGAATATATAAAAATATAAATATTTTTATATATTCAATAATTTTGAATTTTTTCGGGTTTTTCACTGTCTGTACACCGCAAAAGTTGAATATGCTTCGCCGGTGACTACCATAGAGGATCGC
>NW_013572690.1:2286-2988 GCF_000499745.2 Eimeria mitis | reverse complement strand
GCGCGAGGCCGCAGGCGGTGGAGCTGCAAGAGGTTCCTTTGGATCCCTCCTACAGCTTTCTGCATGGCGGGGTAAGTGTTTATACTTCTTTGTTTTTGTTATGCTGACTAATAAAGGCAAAAGAATGACATATTGATGCAGGAACAGACGGAGGCGCCGAGTGAAACCCATGAGGAGTTTGTGGAGAACTGGGTGCTGATAGTGTTATTTATAATAATAATTATGTTATCGATAGTATTTGAAACTCTGGTGGGAGCATTGGAGTCATATCTACACCGCCGTGGGCTGTATAAACTACAGGAGATGTTGAATTGTGCATTCAAAGAGTTAACTATACTGGGCTTCATCAGTTTATTTCTGTATACAACGATTCGTCTCGGTGCTGTTCGGAGTCTGAATGATAAATATTTAGGTGTTTCAAGAACAGAAGAAGCAGCAATAGCAGAAGCAGAGGCAAAGGGAGAGGAACCATACCCCCCCACTCACCTAACTGAATCCTTTGAAACTATACATATACTTATATTTATGATTATGTTAACATTTATATTACAAGTTTCAGTTCTTACAGTTGTGGGATATAATACAATGAAAGATCTTTCTTATACAGATAAAAAAACAGAAAAAGAACTCAGAAATAATGTTTATATTTTTCTCCATAGTAAAGAAATAAAAATAAATAAAAAACAAATACAACATGAACTG
>NW_013572690.1:365-2186 GCF_000499745.2 Eimeria mitis | reverse complement strand
GAGTTTTATTTCAAGTTTCAATATTATATATTGAATATATAAAAATATAAATATTTTTATATATTCAATACTTTTGAATTTTTTCGGGTTTTCCACTGTCTGTACACCGCAAAAGTTGAATATGCTTCGCCAGTGACTACCATAGAGGATCGTGCGGCTGCAACGTCTGATTCAGAGACTTAATTCAAACATTTTTTTAATTTTTTTGGATCAATATATTTCTTTTTCTTCTGCAAAGATGAAATGGTGGAGAGATGCTGCATTGGCGCTCGTTTCGCTGCAGGTTTCCCTCGGTTTCTGCGCGAGGCCGCAGGCGGTGGAGCTGCAAGAGGTTCCTTTGGATCCCTCCTACAGCTTTCTGCATGGCGGAGTAAGTGTTTATACTTTTTTGTTTTTTGTTCTGTTGACTAATAAGGGCAAAAGAATGACATATTGATGCAGGAACAGACGCAGGCGCCGAGTGAAACCCATGAGGAGTTTGTGGAGAACTGGGTGCTGATAGTGTTATTTATTATAATAATTATGTTATCGATAGTATTTGAAACTCTGGTGGGAGCATTGGAGTCGTATCTACACCGCCGTGGGCTGTATAAACTACAGGAGATGTTGAATTGTGCATTCAAAGAGTTGACGATACTAGGTTTCATCAGTTTATTTCTGTATACAACGATTCGTCTCGGTGCTGTTCGGAGTCTGAATGATAAATATTTAGGTGTTTCCAGAACAGAAGAAGCAGCAATAGCAGAAGCAGAGGCAAAAGGAGAGGAGCCATACCCCCCCACTCACCTAACTGAATCCTTTGAAACTATACATATACTTATATTTATGATTATGTTAACATTTATATTACAAGTTTCAGTTCTTACAGTTGTGGGATATAATACAATGAAAGATCTTTCTTATATAGATAAAAAAACAGAAAAAGAACTCAGAAATAATGTTTATATTTTCCTCCATAGTAAAGAAATAAAAATAAATAAAAAACAAATACAACATGAACTACAACACTGGGGTATTCGTCAGCGTTTTATCTTTGCCTCAAATCCTTTAATGCCTAAACCAAGAAAACAAGATAGAGGTTCATCTGTATTTTCTTTTTCTTCTTATTTAATTTATTCTTTTGGTGATAGTCTATCCTCGATGATAGAAATACCCCCAAGTGTATTGACACTAACACTTCTTTTTGTTATTCTTCTCCGACCAGCTCTCTCACTACCAGGCAGAGAATTAATACTCTTCATGATCCTCGCCGCTTTCTCTCTTCTTCTCTCCACTTATACAGCTCACGCTTTCCTCACATACACAGACGCTAAGCTGCGGCCAGACGCAGACGCTCTCATCGCTCTCTTTGGGGGCCCCGAGGCCCCCGGGGGGGCCCCCGCGGGGCCCCCTGGAGGGGCATTGGGGGGCCCCGGGGGGCCCCCAGGGGCCCCCCTGGATCCCGAGGCTGTCAGGGGGGCCCTGCATTGCCCTATAGATGATAGGTAAGAGAGAAGAATTAAAAAAAGAATTATAAATCCTTTTTTTTATTTATTTTTCTTTTTTATATAAATTTTGGTTTTCTTTGCTCTACAGGCCGCTTGCAACCACAAAACAATGGCCAAGGAAACACGTAAGAACAAATTAAAAAAAACGAGCTTGTCTATAAATATACATATATAAATACATATATATATATATATATATATCATACATATATGTATGTATATAAATACATAAAAATATACAAATATAAAAATAAATAAATAAACAAATAAATAAATAAATAAATAAAATATATATATATATATAAACAAATTGTCTGTCTTATGCGGTTATTTG
>NW_013572690.1:0-293 GCF_000499745.2 Eimeria mitis | reverse complement strand
AAAAAAAAAAAAAAAAAAAAAAAAAAAAATAAATATTACAACATTTATTATTCTATAGATCCTCGTTACTGCAAGAGGCTGCTGCAGCTGCTGCTGTTTCTTCATGCTGCGTTTGCTGCTGTTTTGTTTTTGTGTTTTTTTGCACAAGAGAAAGCTTCGCGCTTCATCTGGTGGAGACACGCTGCCTGGGCCTATCCTCTTACACTCCTGCCCCTCGCTGTCTCCTTCTTTCTATGGACCAGGGTATGGTATCTAAATATATATATATATATATATATATATATATATATATA
>NW_013572689.1:4851-4985 GCF_000499745.2 Eimeria mitis | reverse complement strand
AAATTATATATTTCTCCTGCTGCTGGTGTGCTGCAGTTTAAGCCTGATTTTGCTGCTTATGAGTAAAAAAAGCACCTAATGCAGCAGCAGCAGCAGATGCAGCAACACAGCAGCAGCAGCAGCAGCAGCAGCAG
>NW_013572689.1:2607-2969 GCF_000499745.2 Eimeria mitis | reverse complement strand
CTTTGTAGGGTTTAGGGTTTACTAGGGTTTAGGGTTTTCTAGGGTTTAGGGTTTACAAGGGTTTAGGGTTTGTGTGCAGGTGTTGAGGATAATGAGTCACCTTCACATAGCCTCTCACAGCAGCGTGAGGCGGCTGCTAGCAGCAGCAGCAGAAGAGCAGCAGCTGCTGCAGCTGCTGCTGCAGCATTGTAATTTAGTTTTAGGGAATTGGTGTATAAAGAGTTCGCTTGTCTGCTGCAGCAGCTACGAGGGTTTATGTAGGGATTTGCTGCTGTGTCTTTTGGTGCGAGACGCACAGCAGCAGCAGCAGCAGCAGCAGCAACAGCAGCAGCAGCAGCAGCAGCAGCAGCAGCAGCAGCAGC
>NW_013572689.1:0-2576 GCF_000499745.2 Eimeria mitis | reverse complement strand
CAACCAATAGAAAGATCAGGAATCTCAAAAGAAGCGTTTCGTGCTGCTACACGGCTGCCAGCAGAAACCGCCGATAAACTTCTTAATCAAGTCAGGGTCTAGGGTTTACTAGGGTTTAGGGTTTACTAGGGTTTAGGGTTTAGGGTTTACTAGGGTTTAGGGTTTAGGGNTAGGGTTTACTAGGGTTTAGGGTTTACTAGGGTTTAGGGTTTAGGGTTTACTAGGGTTTAGGGTTTAGGGTTTAGGGTTTATGTTTTTTTAGGTGGGGGTATGTATATCATCTCAATGGCATTTAAAACCTCTCTTATATTATTTATTGTTTTTTGTTTTTTATATTTTTTATTATATAAATGAATCAATATATTAGGGTTTAGGGTTTAGGGTTTAGGGTTTAGGGTTTAGGGTTTAGGTGGGTGTATGTATATCATCTCTGTGGCGTTTAAAGCTCCCTCTCGATGTCTCTTTCTCTGTACATATTCTCTATAAACAAGGGTTTAGGGTTTACAAGGGTTTAGGGTTTAGGGTTTAGGGTTTATGTATGTATTTATTTATTTATTTATTTTATTTTATAGGTTGCAGTGTGTGTATCATCTCTATGGCGTCTAAAGCTGCCCATGGATGTCTCCTTTTCTGTTTCTCGGCACATATTATCTATTATACACAACATATAAATTAGGGTTTAGGGTTTACGAGGGTTTAGGGTTTATTATATTTGTTTATAGGTTGCAGTGTGTGTATCATCTCTATGGCGTTTAAAGCTCCCCATGGATGTCTCCTTTTCTGTTTCTCAGCACACATTATCTATTGTACAAAATATATAAATCAGGGTCTAGGGTTTAGGGTTTACGAGGGTTTAGGGTTTACGAGGGTTTATGTTTTTTATAGGTTGCAGTATGTGTATCGTCTCTATGGCGTTTAAAACTCCCCATGGATGTCTCCTTCTCTGTTTCTCAGCACATATTCTCTATTACATACATAACATATAAATTAGGGTTTAGGGTTTACAAGGGTTTAGGGTTTACGAGGGTTTATATGTTTACAGGTTGCAGTATGTGTATCATCTCTATGGCGTTTAAAACTCCCCATGGATGTCTCCTTTTCTGTTTCTCACGGCACATACTATCTACTATACCCAACATATAAATTAGGGTTTAGGGTTTACAAGGGTTTACGAGGGTTTAGGGTTTATGTATTTTATTTTATAGGTTGCAGTATGTGTATCGTCTCTATGGCGTCTAAAGCTCCCTCTGGATGTCTCCTTTTCTGTTTCTCACGGCACATACTATCTACTATACATACCACATAAATTAGGGTTTACAAGGGTTTAGGGTTTACGAGGGTTTAGGGTTTATGTTTCAGGTGGCGGTATGTGTATCATCTCTATGGCGTTTAAAGCTCCCCATGGATGTCTCCTTTTCTGTTTCTCACGGCAAACTTTTTCTTTTTTTTGAAAATTTTTGGAAAAAAAAATTAAAAGAAATCGTAGCAGAGATACAGCACCAAAGAGATCATCAATCTTCTCAGAGTGAGGGTTTATGAGGGTTTATGAGGGTTTATGAGGGTTTATGAGGGTTTAGGGTTTATGAGGGTTTAGAAGGGTTTATGAGGGTTTAGAAGGGTTTAGGAGGGTTTAGGAGGGTTTACGAGGGTTTAGAAGGGTTTAGGAGGGTTTATGAGGGTTTATGAGGGTTTATGAGGGTTTAGAAGGGTTTATGAGGGTTTAGAAGGGTTTAGGAGGTAGTAGGGGTTTAGAGTTGGTGGTGCTTTTGTTATTGTTATGCTGCTGTTGCTGCTGCTGCTGCTGCTGCTGCTGTTGCTGCTGCAGCAGGAGGATCTGTGTCTGCTGCAGAGCAGCAGCAACTAAAGAAGGAGTTGCAGCAGCTGTTGTCTGCTTTTGGGGGTTTATCTAAAAACGAAATAAAAACAAAAATAAAAGAAAAAGGGTTTAGTGTTGCTGATGATGATCTACAGAGATTGCTTCTATCCTCCGCTGTACATGTCAAGTCAGATAAACCCTAATTTAGGGTTTAGGGTTTATGAGGGTTTAGGGTTTATGAGGGTTTAGGGTTTATGAGGGTTTAGGGTTTATGAGGGTTTAGGGTTTATGAGGGTTTAGGGTTTATGATGGTTTAGGGTTTATGAGGGTTTATTATTTGCTATTTTGAAAGCACCGAATGAAGGTCTCTGCTTAGCACCAAAAATTCAGGGTTTAGGGTTTATGAGGGTTTAGGGTTTAGGGTTTAGGGTTTAGGGTTTAGGGTTTGTGTGTTTCAGTGGTTTATGGGTTTTAAACTCTCTCGGGAACGGCGAGATAGACGCTGTGCGTTCTTCTTTAATTAAAATATTCAGCAGCAGCAAACCCCCAAACACCAAAACCCTAATTATACAGGTAATATACTCTAAACCCTAAACCCTAAACCCTAAACCCTAAACCCTAAACCCTAATGAGTAACCTTGTCAAAGAAGAAAAGGAATACCATACTCTAAACCCTAAACCCTAAACCCTTATATATATATATATATATATATGTATATATATGTATATATATATATATATATATATATATATATATATA
>NW_013572688.1:4183-5165 GCF_000499745.2 Eimeria mitis | reverse complement strand
GATCAGGTGCAGCCTTAAGCGCAGGGTTCTGTTGCTGCTGATTTCGGGCGGGGTGACTTGAGCTGTTTGCACTCGGTGTGCATGGAATCCAGAGGTCTGTCACCGATGATCGTTTGAATTTGGCTGGCGACTGCACAGCTATGACGGCACTTCAATTTCCTGTGCAGGTGCAAACGGGTCGCATTGCCTTAGGTTGGGCTTATCCGATGAATGCCGTACGTGTTGAACATTTTTGGGTGGGTTTGTTCTGCGAGAAGGAAACGCTTCCACATGGGTCCCGATGGAGCCGACGTCATCGTTTTCAAGCTGGCATTAGGGTTGCGTTTCGGTAGATCGCCTGGTTGGAAATAAGATCTGTGTTTTGTTAGGCGTATATAGGCAGCATACAGCAGTTGCCATGCGGAACGGCGTGAGTGGTGATGGCGGCGTTGCGCAGTTTGCTTTCGAGTGCGGCAGTAAAGCGTTGGAGCCTTCTTTGGTTATGCGACATCGTCGGTCTTTTGCACAGAAAGTATGTGCTTGGGAGCAAACCTAGTGGCTGGGCTGGCTGCGCGCATAGGTGCGTTTACGTTTGGAGCTTTCCGATGGTACTCACGGGTGCGCATGTGCATGCGTTGAGATGCATTGAGTAACCGTGTGAGAAGACGTGGGAATTCATGTTGCCTTCGCCATGCTCTTCATTTCTATTGCTGGGGCGGCGCGTATTGTCGATGCTTGATACGTTTGCTAGGCAGAGTCTACAGGATAACTGTTATCAGCGAATTCGATCGGCAATGCCTGTGCAGCGCGCCACTTGGTTGGAAGCAGCAGCGATTACTTTGTGGCAACTGGTCAGTAGTATCAACGGCAGGCTGCTGGCTATGTATGAGGGGCGTTGTTCTGCGAAGAAGCAGAGTCGCGAGGGTCGGACAGAGGTCGACAGTGCACCAAGCCCGCACACGGTTTTGGACGCGTATGGGGCCTGCGCGAGACATTGCTGAGC
>NW_013572688.1:3712-4003 GCF_000499745.2 Eimeria mitis | reverse complement strand
GGCACTTCAATTTCCTGTGCAGGTGCAAACGGGTCGCATTGCCTTAGGTTGGGCTTATCCGATGATTGCCACGCGTGTTGAACATTTTTGGGTGGGTTTGTTCTGCGAGAAGGAAACGCTTCCACACGGGTCCCGACGGCTGCATCGTCTAGATGTTGGCACTAAGGTTGCGTTTCAGTCGATCGGTTTGGTTGAACTCATATCCGTCTGGCGGTTGACTTATATAGGGAGAATTGATCGGCTGCCTAGCGGACCTTCGCCTGTGTGCACGGTAGCGTTGCACAGCTTGCA
>NW_013572688.1:3515-3612 GCF_000499745.2 Eimeria mitis | reverse complement strand
GTGTTTTGGTAGGCGTATATAGGCAGCATACAGCAGTTGCCATGCGGAACGGAGTGAGTGGTGATGGCGGCGTTGCGCAGTTTGCTTTCGACTGCGG
>NW_013572688.1:3038-3312 GCF_000499745.2 Eimeria mitis | reverse complement strand
ATTCATTTTGCTTTCACCATGCTCTTCATTTTTATTTGCTGGGGCGGCGCGTATTGTCGATGCTTGATACCTTTGCGAGGCAGATTCTACGGGATAACTGTTATCAGCGAATTCGATAGGCAATGCCTGAGCAGCGCGCCACTTGGTTGGAAGCAGCAGCGATTACTTGGTGGCAACTGGTCAGTAGTATCAACGGCAGGCTGCTGGCTATGTATGAGGGGCGTTGTTCTGCGAAGAAGCAGAGTCCCGAGAGTCCGACAGAGCTAGACGGTGG
>NW_013572688.1:2836-2938 GCF_000499745.2 Eimeria mitis | reverse complement strand
CAGCTTTCCGATGGTTGTCACGGGTGCGCATGTGCATACGTTGAGATGCATGGAGTAACCGTGTAAGAAGACGTGGGAAATTATTTTGCTTTCGCCATGCTT
>NW_013572688.1:2407-2736 GCF_000499745.2 Eimeria mitis | reverse complement strand
GCCACTTGGTTGGAAGCAGCAGCGATTACTTGGTGGCAACTGGTCAGTAGTATCAAGGGCAGGCTGCTGGCTATGTATGAGGGGCGTTGTTCTGCGAAGACGCAGAGTCGCGAGGGTCCGACAGAGGTCGACGGTGCACCAAGCCCGCACACGTTTATGAACGCTTATGGGGGCTGCAAGAGACAATGCTCAAGTCGCAACGCATCGCCTAGGATCCCTGCAATGCAAGATCAGGTGCAGCCTTAAGCGCAGGGTTCTGTTGCTGCTGATTTCGGGCGGGGTGACTTGAGCTGTTTGCGCTCGGTGGGCATGGAATCCAGAGGTCTGTT
>NW_013572688.1:743-2307 GCF_000499745.2 Eimeria mitis | reverse complement strand
CGGGCTATGTATGAGGGGCGTTGTTCTGCGAAGAAGCAGAGTCGCGAGGGTCCGACAGAGGTCGACGGTGGACCAAGCCCGCACACGTTTTTGGACGCGTATGGGGCCTGCACGAGACAATGCTGAGCTCGCAAGGCATCATCTAGGGTCTCTGCAAAGCAAGAGCAGGTGCAGCCTTAAGCGCAGGCCTCTTTTGGTTCTGATTTCGGGCGGGGTGACTTGAGCTGTTTGCGCTCGGTGTGCATGGAATCCAGAGGTCTGTCACCGATGATCGTTTGAATTTGGCAGGCGACTGCACAGCTATGACGGCACTTCAATTTCCTGTGCAGGTGCAAACGGGTCGCATGGCCTCAGTTTGGGCTTATCCGATGATTGCCGTACGTGTTGAAAATTTTTGCGTGGGTTTGTTCTGCGAAAAGGAAACGCTTCCACATGGGTCCCGATGCAGCCGGCCGCATCGTCTAGGCGTTGGCACTAAGGTTGCGTTTCAGTCGATCGGTTTGGTTGACCTCATATCCGTCTGGCGGTTGGCGTATATAGGGGGAATTGATCGGCTGCCTAGCGGGCGTGCGTCTGCGTGCACGGTAGCGTTGCACAGCTTGCGTGCGCATACACCAGCAGCGTTTCGTAGCCTTCTTTGTTTTCACACGGTTGCCCCTTGTTTGTTCAGGAAGTAGGCGGATGGGAGCAAACCCATTGGCTGGACTGGATGCTGGCATGGGCTTGTTTAAGTTTGCAGCTTTCCGATGCTAGTCACGGGTGCGCATGTGCATACGTTGAGATGCATGAAGTAACCGTGTAAGAAGACGTGGGAACTTATTTTGCCTTCGCCATGCTCTTCATTTCTGTTTGCTTGGGCGGCGCGTATTGTCGATGCTTAATATGTTTGCTAGGCAGAGTCTACAGGATAACTGTTATCAGCGAATTCGATAGGCAATGCCTGTGCAGCGCGCCACTTGGTTGGAAGCAGCAGCGATTACTTGGTGGCAACTGGTCAGTAGTATCAACGGCAGGCTGCTGGCTATGTATGAGGGGCGTTGTTCTGCGAAGAAGCAGAGTCGCGAGGGTCCGACAGAGGTCGACAGTGCACCAAGTCCGCACACGTTATTGAACGCTTATGGGGCCTGCAAGAGACAATGCTCAAGTCGCAACGCATCGTCTAGGATCTCTGCAATGCAAGATCAGGTGCAGCCTTAAGCGCAGGGTTCTGTTGCTGCTGATTTCGGGCGGGGTGACTTGAGCTGTTTGCGCTCGGTGTGCATGGAATCCAGAGGTCTGTCACCGATGATCGTTTGAATTTGGCAGGCGACTGAACCGCTATGACGGCCTTTCAGTTTCCTGTGCAGTTGTAAGGGGTCGCGTGGCCTCGGTGTGCGCTCATCCGTTGATTCCTGTTTGGCTTGAACATTTTGAGGTGTTGGTGTTCTGCGAAAAGGAAACGCTTGAGCATGGGCCCCCATGAAGCCGACTGCGTCGTTGTGAGGTTGGCACTAAGGTAGTGCTTTAGTCGGTTGCCTTAGTTGAAATCAGATCCGTCTCTGTGACAGGGATGCCGGGACGCTGT
>NW_013572688.1:0-643 GCF_000499745.2 Eimeria mitis | reverse complement strand
CTTGAACATTTTGAAGTGTTGGTGTTCTGCGAAAAGGAAACGCTTGCGCATGGGCCCCCATGAAGCCGACTGCGTCGTTGTGAGGTTGGCACTAAGGTTGCGTTTTGGTCGGTTGCCTTAGTTGAAGTCAGATCCGTCTCTGTGACAGGGATGCCGGGACGCTGTGCATCTGCGAGCATTTTGGAGCTCGCGATTCGTACGTGTGCGCGGCAGCGGGGTGGCGGAGACTCCCTTGGGTTTGCGATACCGTCGGTGTTTTGCCCAGGAAGTATGCATTTGGACGCACGCTGATTAGCTGGGAGTGCATGGATTCGTTTATGTTTGAGGGGTTCCGATCGTACTCGCCGGCGTGCATCTGGGGGTGTGGGAATCCAAGAGGGGCGCGCACGCAGCCGCCTGCATTACTTTGTAGTGGCTGTTGCTTATGTTTGCTTTCTTGAGTCGCTTGCTTCGGCTGACGCCAACTGTGTCTGCAGTTGCGAACAAACATATGCACGATTTGTCCTTTAGCTGGAGGATTTGCATGCGTGAGCATTGCGCGGTTATGCAGGTTGTGTGTGCCTGTCTGCGACAGTGAAGCGGCGGACCTTTCTGTAGGCCTGCAATCTTCTCCCTCAACGCACAGCGAGTACGCTACGGCATG
>NW_013572687.1:3899-5166 GCF_000499745.2 Eimeria mitis | reverse complement strand
TGGCGATGGAGCTGTGGATGGCGATATGCAAACTGCAATTTTGTCTAGTTGCGTGCACCAGAAGGTATGGCTGCCCCCTACACTCTGTTCACAAGCGATCTGGATGCAATTATAATGAAGATACACCCAGATCGTTTGGCAGTGTTGGGTTGTGTAAGGGCTCAGTACATTATGACAAAGACTCTCATTAAACGAAAATACGTTGCGCTTCCTTGCGTTCCTGTGTAGGCGAAAAATGTGTGAGTGGCAATGACGCGATTAGTGGAAGATCTATCCACGCCACTTGTAATTAAATAAAGGTCACCCCACAGCGAGTGCGCGAAAATTCACTGGCTTCCCTAGTTTCTGAAATGGCGCCAACCTTTGAGGAATTGGGTTCCACTCCTGCAATACGGGAGTGCCGTGCACTAGGCGGTGAGTTTCGCATGCAGAGTTCCAGCTAAAACCGTATACAGCAACTTGTTGGGGCTGCGATAACCTTCTATCCATGTTCCCGTTGAATAGGGGCATTCACGTGTAAACGTTGCTGCTAGCTGGGCGTTATTGTGTAGGCTTAGTTTGTCAGGCAGCAGAGCCCCCTTGTGCTCACCCGCATTTCTTGTGCAGAGGAAATTGTGTGTTTGCAACGGCGACGAGCGTTTGCAGAGTTTGCAGGTTGAGTATTGTTGCGCATCAGCAAGTACGTTTGGTTTGCATTTCCAAATGGTGTATGGTCAGTTTGGCACGATTATGCGTTTTAGCTGCCCAAGAGGAAATTTCGATTGTGAGCCGCGCTGCGGCGAAGAGGCATCCTGCGTCGGGAAAGCATTTTTGCGCGTTCCACGGAGGGTGCTTGCTGGGCATGCTTTTTCTGTAGTGGAGTCCGTCTATAGCGAGCAAAATAGGTTTGACCTGCTGGCTTTTGTGAGGACTTGAGGCAGAACTCCATCGTTTCGATTCTCGAGAGTAGCAGTCACTATGAACCAGGAAGTAAGCAAAAAATCTATGGCGCATCTTCTGAGGTGTTCTTGATGGATTTTGTTGCTTTGAAGTACCTTCAGGGCCAATGGCGTGATTGCACATAGGCGGGAGGAATGCTCCTGCACTTCCAGGGCATGCGCTGTGTGGCCGAGTTTCTCTGCTAGTACAAGGCAGCCACGGATCAGGCAGTACGGTTGAATTTTCCCTTACCTGCATGAGCACTCTCTAAAGTTCGACTGGACAGCTGCGTGCTTCGCCGCTATCGTGTGGGCGCGTTGGACCGTTCCTGAAACCAGTTTCTGGGTGT
>NW_013572687.1:3692-3757 GCF_000499745.2 Eimeria mitis | reverse complement strand
ACGGTGCCGAGGTTTCGTGGAAGCACGTCTGTTTGACCGTTCCTTGATCCTTTCCGAGTGTGCAC
>NW_013572687.1:3359-3592 GCF_000499745.2 Eimeria mitis | reverse complement strand
CAAGGCAGCCACGGATCAGGCAGTACGGTTGAATTTTCCCTTACCTGCATGAGCACTCTCTAAAGTTCGAATAGACAGCTGCGTGCTTCGCCGTTATCGTGTGGGCGCGTTGGACCGTTCCTGAAACCAGTTTCTGGGTGGCTGTGCAGTACAAATGCTTGTTAGCCACGCCAGTAATTTGAAAAGTTTGTGTAAAAGTAAGTACGATGCTCATCGTATATTGCAGATTATTG
>NW_013572687.1:2161-3259 GCF_000499745.2 Eimeria mitis | reverse complement strand
GTACAAATGCTTGTTAGCCACGCCAGTAATTTGAAAAGTTTGTGTAAAAGTAAGTACGATGCTCATCGTAAATTGCAGATTATTGCGAACTACTGTGAAAGTGTGGACTTCTGAACGCAAAAACCGGTGCCGAGGTTTCGTGGAAGCACGTCTGTTTGACCGTTCCTTGATCCTTTCCGAGTGTGCAAGACCATAAATGAGACACCCTATGACATTTTTTAACAAGGCGATACCGAGGTTATGTTTTTCGCCGGTCGATAGTTTAAGGGGTTTGTCTAATTGGCTGCCTAATATGGAGGCTTTCTTCACCCGTCGCACAGAGGGGGCTCCTCCATCGTATGAAGTTAACTGGTGATTATATGAGAATGATTTGTTCTCTGTAACCCTTCGTCCATGCATGCGATGCCGTTGCTGTGCGTACTGCCGATGGATATTTGGCAAAGCGTATGGCGCATACACGTGTGTGTTTTGTAGTAGGTGTACCCTGGCTCCTACTAACGCATACTTCTGCTCAGGGTATTGGATTTCACTGCAATGTGACAAGGGTACACTTTCGTGCACCAGGCAGTGCGCCCGATGCCTAGATATCTAGACACCTCTCTGCATGATGACTCCCTAGTAACTGAAAGATGCAGGGGCAATTGTGACGGCAAACAACTGCTTGGGTATTTTAAGCGCGCAGACGACCGCGGATGCAACGATGCTGTACATCGGAAGCTCTCCGGGTACTGGCGCCGTTCACTTTCATCAGTGCAAAGCCAACGGCGCCTGAATCGAATGGGTATCAGCGACTAAGCGACTCCTGTTAGGGGAACGGAACAAATTACACCAACCAGGAAGTACGACTGAACACTACTTTGCAAGCTTAACGTGAGTGCGAAGAAAACGTTGTGGCACACGGATGTGAAAAGCCTTCATATACAGGGCGGTCATGTGCAAGGCGGTAGGTTTTATACCCAACCCTGTAACGTTCCATGGATAGCCCCAAAAAACAATGAGACTCTGTATGGGCTCATGATGTTGAGAAATGCAGTGCAGGGGCACAGGCTTAGCTGCTTACCGGTGCGTTATTGTCGCACAATTCACCATCATTTGTTC
>NW_013572687.1:1474-2118 GCF_000499745.2 Eimeria mitis | reverse complement strand
GCTGACAGTCTGGATGCTCCAGGCAGTACGCTGACTCCGTAGAGTGCTTTTGCTCGAGTCGTATAGTAGTAAAGTTTAGGTGTCGTATGGTGGTGTGCTGAAGCGCCGAACTGGACCGAGGACTGGCAACGGAGGCTGGGAAGTGTGGCTGCAATTTTTGCTCAACAGCATTCAGGAGAGTTGCTAGTTGTCCTGGGTGCTAGTTAAGGTTCACGCTTCTGATGTGAGTCGGCTGCATAAAACATGCCTAATGAAAGCAGTGCATTACATTGCATTAGGCAGTGCGCGTTGCCCTAAGTTCGCCTTTCTGAAGGTTAGTTTTGGGGTAATTCAACAGGCTACCAACTCACAGGTGATACGTGGTACAAAAATGCACCGAGTATGTTGCGGTGGAAGTGGCAGCTGCGTAGAATGAAAAGTGCTACATACTTCAGACTATCCATTCGTTTCAGCTCTTCGTCGACAACGGCAACCGGATATTTGCGTCCAGATTCCGTGTATTTCGTGCAGTTGCGGCTGACGCGTTAGGAGCGGTAGTGATTTGTGGCACTGTGACATTGCGGTTGATCAGAAAGTACGCTTATGCTCTAGGTCGTTTTATGCTTGTTGCTGTTAAATGCGTTGGAAACATGAGTGTGCTTACC
>NW_013572687.1:1085-1374 GCF_000499745.2 Eimeria mitis | reverse complement strand
GCTGACGCGTTAGGAGCGGTAGTGATTTGTGGCACTGTGACATTGCGGTTGATCAGAAAGTACGCTTATGATCTAGGTCGTTTTATGCTTGTTGCTGTTAAATGAGTTGGAAACATGAGTGTGCTTACATACGCTTGCGGCACCACAGCTGCAGAAGACGCTTTAGCAGTTGTGGCACTGCTACGTCGCGCTCCAGGCACCGCGTTTCTTGGGAGTCACGACGGTGACAACATTCAACTTATCCAGCCGAAACAAACGTTTGACGACTGGAGCGCTGTTTGGTGATAGC
>NW_013572687.1:779-985 GCF_000499745.2 Eimeria mitis | reverse complement strand
ACAAGATTGGAGCACTTCTTGCTGATGGTTGGCAGGGCGTAAGCTCGGTCACCTGACCACTTGCGTTTGCCTAGCAGGGTAGAAAAAAACAAAACTCCCCTTTCTAACAGGTACGGGATCCCGTGTGCAGCTCGGCAGCGCAAATCAGCAAGGCGTTTTGGATGGCTTTCCGCGCTGCCGTGCATCTAACTTATTTTGCCGCTATA
>NW_013572687.1:0-679 GCF_000499745.2 Eimeria mitis | reverse complement strand
ACAAGATTGGAGCACTTCTTGCTGATGGTTGGCAGGGCGTAAGCTCGGTCACCTGACCACTTGCGTTTGCATAGCAGGGTAGAAAAAAACAAAACTCCCCTTTCTAACAGGTACGGGATCCCGTGTGCCGCTCGGCAGCGCAAATCAGCAAGGCGTTTTGGATAGCTTTCCGCGCTGCCGTGCATCTAACTTATTTTGCCGCTATATGATAGAAAATCCAAAGAGAAAATGCAAACGATGCGGCGAACATGCGCTGCGGTGACGCGGGGGATTTGGCCTATTAGATAGTATGCTTGATATCTAAACGATTGACCTACGAGGATGCTTATTGCTGTTTGTTAACGAGTGACACCGCAGGTGGCTGTATAGAATGGCAGAGGAAACGTGCCACTGCACCAGGCAACTTGCAGCTACTGGTTGTTGGTTTTATGTGCGGGTGATGATGGATGATAGGTGAGGCGTTGAACTGTACTTGGGTGATAAGAAAGTGGGTCGCACGGCCAACAAGCACCAGCTAGGAGGCTTGCGCGCGTCGTCTTGTTGGCAGTTGAAAGAGCTTCTAGCAGGTAGATACTGGAGTCACTGGATCACCTGCATGCTAGTCAGTTTAGAGAAGCCGTTTGCTTTCCAAGCGTTTTCGTGCTTTGTAGGCAGGTAGCCTGGTGATGGTAAACGCTTG
>NW_013572686.1:18766-20387 GCF_000499745.2 Eimeria mitis | reverse complement strand
TATATATATATATATATATAATACTTAAGCAACAGCAACAGAAGCCGCAGCAGCAGCAGAAGCAACCAGCAGCAGCAGCAGCAGCAACCAGCAGCAGCAGCAGCAGCAGCAGCAGCAGCGGCAGCAAACAGAAACAGCAGCAACGGCAGCAGCAGCAAACAGCAGCAGCTGATGATAATGATGACGATGGAAATGATGCTGCTGTAACAGCAGCAGCAGCAACAGCAGCAGCAGCAGAAGCTGCTGCTTCAGCAGCAGCAGCAGCAGCAGCAGCAGCAACTGATGATGATGATGCAGCAGCAGCTGCTGCTGCTGTTGCAGGTGGCCATACACCGCAAATAAACAGCACGGAGCAGCAGCAGCAGCAGCAGCAGCAGCTGTACATACACTCCAATTATACCAGAGCTGCTGCTGCTGCACCTGCAGCAGCAGCAGCATCTGCTGCAGCAGCAGCAGCAGCAGCAGCAGAACATACACGAGAAATAAACAGCACACGTGAGGTGTATATACACCTCATTAGTTAAAGTTTTTATATTTTGTTGTTTTCTTTGTCTCCTCAGCAGC
The DNA here is from genome assembly GCF_000499745.2 of Eimeria mitis. NCBI lineage: Eukaryota > Apicomplexa > Conoidasida > Eucoccidiorida > Eimeriidae > Eimeria > Eimeria mitis. The sequence continues at coordinate 19,823 of NW_013572686.1, read as the reverse complement.
AACAAATGCTGCGGAGAGAGAAGAAAATAATATTAAACACCCCTTTAGGGTTTAGGGTTTAGGGTTTAGGGTTTAGGGTTTAGGGTTTAGGGTTTAGGGTTTGGGCCCCCCCAGCCTGACGCCCTTTCTCCGTTTGTCGTTTGCTTAAACCAACTTTTATATTTATTTTAATTTTTATTTATTTATTTATTTATTTATTTATTTATTTATTTATTTATTTATTTATTTGTTTATTTGTTTATTTATTTATTTATTTATTTTGTTTTCTTATTTATAGACTTAGTTGCTAGCTCATTTATTTATTTATTTTTATTTATTTAGTTTTTTCTTTATAGTTATTTATTTATTTGTGGTTGCATATATACATATATACATATATATATATATATATATATATATATATATATATATATATATATATAATAAAATAAAATATAATAATATAATTATAATATAATATAAAAAAATATAATAATATAATTATATAAATATTCTATGTTTACTTCTCTCTGTCCTTGTCTTTATGTATTTATTTATCTCTATATTTATCTGTCTCCTTCTCCTTTCTTTTTATATTTTTGTTTTTGTTTCTGTCTTTCTTTGTCTTTGTGTATTTATTTATCTTTATATTTATCTGTCTCCTCTTTTTTTTTTATTTCTGTCTCTCCTCTCTGTCTCTGTCTTTATGCATTTCTCTATCTCTATACTTATCTGTCTCCTTCTCCTCTCTTTATATCTTTTTTTTCTGTCTCTTTTCTCTCTTTCTTTGTCTTTGTGTATTTCTTTATGTATATCTTTGTCTCTATATTTATCTGTCTCCTTCTCTTTATTTTTTTATTTTTGTTTTTTTTTTTTCTTTTTTTTCTGTTTCTTTTCTTTTCTGTCTTTGTCTCTTTATTTCTATATTTGTGTGTCTCCTCTTATTTCTTTCTCTTTCTTTATTTTTTTTTCTTTTGTTTTTATTTTTGTTCTTTTGTTTTTATTTTTGTATTTATATCTGTATTTCTGTTTCTATCTTTTTCTTTTTATTTTTGTTTGTTTCTTTCTGTCTCTATCT
>NW_013572686.1:18518-18741 GCF_000499745.2 Eimeria mitis | reverse complement strand
ATATATATATATATATATATATATATATATATATATATATATATATATATATATATATATATATCTTTGTGTTTGTTTCCTTCTGTCTCCTTCTGTCTCTTTTTGTTTAATTTATTTAATTTATCTTTTTTCTTTTTTCTTTTTCTTTTCTCCCTACCCTAACAAAATCAGTATATGTTGCTAGTTGGGGTGTATACTGAACTATACACCAGCTGTATATGCA
>NW_013572686.1:17973-18439 GCF_000499745.2 Eimeria mitis | reverse complement strand
TATATATATATATATAGTTATATAGATGTAGAGCAATAGATAGAAGAGAAAAGGAGACAGCTGGTGAGGGTTGATGGACCCCACAAAGACAAAGACAGCAAAAAATAAATAAAAGGAGACAAATAAAATAAATAAAAAGAAAGAAAATAAATAAAAAGAGACAAAAGAAATAAAAAGAGAGAAAAAGAGAGACAGGGGGAGAAAGAGAAAACACCAAAAGGAGACAGAAACAAGAAAAGGAGACAAAAAACAGAAATACAAACAGAAAAGGAGACAGAGGAGACAAAGGAGACAGAGACAAAGGAGACAGAGACAGAGAGGAAATATATACATATATATATATATATATATATATATATGTAGGAGACAAAAGGAGAAAAAATAAAAGAGACAAGAGGAGACAAAATAAAAAAGAAACAAAATAAAAAAACAAAAGGAGACAAAAGAAAGAAGAGACAAAACAAAA
>NW_013572686.1:17331-17959 GCF_000499745.2 Eimeria mitis | reverse complement strand
AAAAAAAAAAAAAAAAAAAAAAAAAAAAAAAAAAAAAAAAAAAAAAAAAAAAAAAAAAAAAAAAGTTTTATGAGTTCATATCTACTTCGTCATCAGACGCCCAAACTGTCTCCACTCGCTGCGCCTGCACAAACCACAAACCCTAAACCCTAAACCCTAAACCCTAAACCCTAAACCCTAAACCCTAAACCCTAGAGCGTAGATAGAAGAAAAGATAGAGAGAAGATAGAAGGGGAGAGAATAAAAAAAAAGGAGACAGAAAGAAAAAAATAAAAAAAAAATAAACAGCAGATGGATATATATAAAAAGAAATAAATAAACAAAAAGGAGACAAATGAGAGACAATGAAATATAAAGATAAACAAAAAGAAAGGAGACAGGAGAAAGAGAACAGACAAAAAACAAAAAAAAGAAAGAAGAGACAGAGAGGAGACAGACAGAAAGGAGACAGAAATGAGGAAATAAAGAAAGAGGAGAAAATAAAGAAAAAGGAGACAAACAGAAAGGAGACAGAAAAAAAAGAGACAGAAAGAAAGGAGACAGAACCTAAATATAACTACAAATAAAAAAAGATACAAATATAAAAACAAATATAAATATAAATATAAATATAAATATAAATATAAAT
>NW_013572686.1:16973-17130 GCF_000499745.2 Eimeria mitis | reverse complement strand
AAAAAAAAAAAAAAAAAAAAAAAAAAAAAAAAAAAAAAAAAAAAAAAAAACATAAATATACTTCTTTTGTTCTTTTTGTTCTAGTGAAGGAGTCGATGAGCTCGTGTCTGTCTTCCCAGTCAAAGGCACACAGCTTCAGAGCCTTCATCTCTCTCCA
>NW_013572686.1:15998-16896 GCF_000499745.2 Eimeria mitis | reverse complement strand
AGCAGGGGGAGGAGGGGGAGGAGGAGGGGGAGGGGGAGGAGCAGCAGCAGCAGAGCAGGTGTAGTGGTTGCAGCAGCAGCAGCAGCAGAAGAAGAAAATGCAGTAGCAGCAGCAACAGCAGCAGCAGCAGCAGCAGCAGGAGTATTGAGAGAAGTGAGACAATAAAAACTATCTTTTTGTTTTATCTTTATTTTTAGTGTGTTTTGTTGGTTTATAAAAAACAAATAAATAAATAAATAAATAGACAAACAAACCAACTAAATAAATAAACAAATAAATAAATAAATAAATAAATAAAACAAAAAGACAAACCTGCGTTTGTTTTGTTGGTTTATAACAAATAAAAAAAAAAAAAAATAAATAAATACATAAATAAATAAATAAATAAAAAAGAAAAAAACAAACCTGTGTATGTTTTGTTGGTTTATAGTCTCCTTGTTGATAGAGGGCGGCAAATAAAAAAAAACAAAAAAACAAACAAACAAACAAACAAACAAACTAAATAAACAAACGAACAAACAAACTAACTAAACAAACAAACAACCAAACTAAACAAACAAACAAACAAACAAAATAAATAAATAAACAAACCTGTGTATGTTTTGTTGGTTTATAGTCTCCTTGTTGATAGAGGGCGGCCTCACAAAGAGGCTGTAAATGCCCCAAACGATAGAGAGGCCCACAATTAACTAAACATTCATCCAGGTGTTGCAGCTCTCTGTCTTGTCTTTTTAATAAAACTAAATAAGGAAAACCCTCGTAATAAACATAAATAAATAAATAAATAAATAAATATATTTATTTAGTTTTTTTTTTATGTATTTATTGATGTATTTATTTATATATTTACTATAAAAAAATATTTATTATATATAAAAAACATTCATCCAGGTGTTGT
>NW_013572686.1:15612-15898 GCF_000499745.2 Eimeria mitis | reverse complement strand
TATAGAGAGAGAGAGAGAGATATATATATATATATATATATATATATATATATATATATATATACATTAAATATTGAGTATAAATAATATATTTTATATAAAGAAGAATAGCTGGGACTCAGCTGTCTCCTGGGGGCCTCCTTATCGCCCCCGGGTGTATACAGCAGCCACACCAACAGCAAATCTTTCTCTCGTTCAAAACTCAATCCTTGCATGCAAAAATGCATGCATGCATGCATGCATGCAGGCATGCATATATCCTTGCATGCATGCATGCATGCATGCA
>NW_013572686.1:13570-15512 GCF_000499745.2 Eimeria mitis | reverse complement strand
TATATATATATATATATATATATATATTCTCTACTATATACACATTGCGGTGTATTTACACCCTGAGCTGTATGCACAGCTTTGAGTGTATGCACAAGCTGCGCTGTATGTACACCCTGCCGTGTATATACACCTTGCGGTGTATGCACAGATTCAGGTGTATGTACACCTTGGGGTGTATATACAGATTGAGGTGTATATACACCTTGCTGTGTATGTACACCTTGATGTATTTATACAGATTGGGGTGTATGTATATACAGATTGCGGTGTATGCACAGATTGAGGTGTATATACAGGTTGGGGTGTATATACAGGTTGGGGTGTATATGCAGGTTGAGGTGTATATATAAATTGCGGTGTTAATATAGGCTGGGGTGTATATGCAGGTTGAGGTGTATGTACACCTTGCGGTGTATATAAAATATATATTTTTTTTGTGTGTTTGTGTATTGAGGTGTATGTACACCTTGCGGTGTATATAAAATAAATTTGTTTTGTATGTTTGTGTATTTATATGGATTTGTTTTTTTTTTTTTTTATTTTAATTAAAGTTTCTCTGGTTGCGGTGCATGCACGAGTAGACGGGCCGTATATATAGGTGGAAGCGTGCGAAATTCCTTCATAAAATAAGAGATAAATGGATAAAAATACAACAAAAAAACAAAAATATTAAATAAAAAAACGAAAAAAACAAAAAAAAACAAACAAAACAACCCCCCAGGCTCTGTGCTACTGCAGCCCCTCTGCGGTGTATGTACAGCTGCTGCGGGCGTAGGAGGAGTTATGGGGTGTATTGTGTTTATAATAAATGTTTTTTCGTGAAAAAAAACAAATAAATATATTTTTAATTAAATAAAAAATATAAATTCAAAGAAATAAACATAAAAAGAGGGAAAACACAAACACATGCAGGCCGCAGCAACCGCCCGTTTCTTCTTCTGTACAGCTTGGGGTGTATAGGTAGCTCCTGCATGTGTTAATCAAAAAAACCAACAGAAGACAGTTATTTATATTTATTTAATTTATATTTATTTCTTATTCTTTCTCTACAGCATCTGCTGCAGTAGAAGACGGCCGTAGCAGGACAACAGCAGTTGCTGCTGCTGCTGCTCTTGCTGCTGCTGCTGCTGCTGCAGCTGCTGTTGTTGCTGCTGCTCTTCTTCCCCTTCTTCTTCCTGCAGCACACAGCCCCCTCCGATGCCTTTCCTCTTAAGCCCCACAAACTCAACTGCAGCAGCAGCAGCAGCAGCAGCAGCTGCAGCAGCAGCAGGTGTACATACACCTCATCTCAAAACAGACCTGCGTCTGGAGGGGCCCCCGGGGCCCCCGGGGGCCCCCCCCCAGGTAGACCTACCTATATGGGGGCCCCCTGCTGAGGCCAGGCAACGGGGGGGCCCCCCTGCGGGGGGCCCACCAGCTGGGGGCCCCCACGGGGGCCCCCCGCTGGGGGGCCCCCGTGCGGCATCTATGGGGGCCCTCGTAGGGGCCCCCGAGGGAAGGGACAGCAGCAGCAGCAGCAGAAGCAGCAGCAGCAGCAGCAGCAGCGGCAGCAGCAGCAGCAGAAGCTGCCGAGTTGTACTCCCGAATAAACCATTGTTTATTGAGGAAATAGCAGCAGGAGCAGCACCACCTACAACATCACCTGCAGCAGCAGCAGCAGCAGCAGCAGCAGCAGCAGACAAAAGAACAGCTGCAGCAGCAGCAGAAACACCACCTGCAGCAGCAACAACACCACCAGCAGCAACATCATCTTCACCTGCAGCAAGTGATGCAGCAGCATCCCCTGCAGCAGCAGCAACACCAGCAGCAGCAGCAGCAACAGCAGCAGCATCACCAGCAGCAGCAGCAGCAGCAGCAGAAACGCAGAGAGCAGCAACACCGCCTCAGGATGCCTTTGCAAGTGCTGCTGTTTCTGACTGGGATATACATACACCTGACG
>NW_013572686.1:10360-12140 GCF_000499745.2 Eimeria mitis | reverse complement strand
CAGCAGCAGCAGCAGCAGGAGGTGGGGCCCCTGAATGGCGTCTGTATCTGCATGCAGGGTTGTGTGGGGTTGTGTTGGGGGGCCGCGGGCTGCTGCGGCTGGTTGAGGGAGAGAGGGAGGTGCATGTACACCTCAGCAGGGGTTCTGTATTCTCTGTCCCCCCCCTCATCGCTCATCTTTTTGCTGCTGCAGCAGACACGCCGCTCGTGCTGTTTGTTGTTTATGCCCCTCCACTTACACTCCATACACTCACAAACAACAGCAGCAGCAGCAGCAGCAGCAGCAGCAGCAGCAGCAGCAGCAGCAGCAGTGGGTGCAATGCCAGTGCGGGAACAGCAGCCGGCGGGATGTGCTATGCAGGCACATACACCACAGGGCTTGCTGCTGCTGCTGCTGTGCAGCAGCAGCAGCAGCAGCAACTGCAGCAACAGCTGCAGCAGCAGCAGCAGCAGCAGCAGCAGCAGCAACATGTTGTGCAGCAGCTGCAGCAACTCTCCTTAAAGCACGTAACGGCCAATTGGGAGCTGCAGCTTAATGCAGCAAATACAGCAGCAGCAGCAGCAGCAGCAGCAGCAGCAGCAGAAGCAACACCATTAGACAGGCATGACTCTCCGCGGCAGCAGCAGCAGCAGCAGCAACAGCGGCAGCAGCAGCAGCAGCAGCAACAGCAGGGGACTGACCCATGGGCATTCGAAGAGACGGGGGGCTCCCCGTAGGGGCCCCCAGGGAGACCTGAGGCGCTGGCGCTCCTGCATGTATGCAGCAGCAGCAGCAGCAGCAGCAGCAGCTGCTGCTGCTGCTGCTGCTGCTGCTGCTGCTGCTGCTGCTGCCTTTGGTGATGCAGGAGGATGGAGGGAGACAGTGGAGCAGCTTGTTTTGTCTTTGTGTTGCTGCTGCTGCTGTCTGTCTCTGTCTTTATATTTATATTTATATTTATAATTATATTTATATATATATTTATATTTATATATATATTTATATATATATTTATATTTATATATATATTTATATATATATTTATATTTATATTATTTTCTTTATTATCTTCTTTATGCTGCAACGCAGCTGTTTTGGTGTTTGGTTTTGGGGTGTATGTACACCTGATCCTCAACAGCAGCAGCAAAAAGAAGAAATAAATAAAAATATAAAATAATATAATATATTATAATAAATATAAAATAATAGAAAATAAAACCATAGAATATACAATAAAAACTTAAATTTATTTAGCATGTATTGTCTTCTTGTTTTTGTTTGTTTGTTTGTTTGTTTGTTTGTTTGTTTGTTTGGCTTCCGTCTGTATACAGACGCCCTAAACACTTCTCCTTTGCATGCATGCATGCATGCATGCATGCATGCGTGCAAGTATTTATGTATGCATGCATGCATGCATGGATGCTTATAAAGATATATGCATGCATGCATGCATGCATGCAAGTATTTATGTATGCATGCATGCATGCATGCTTATAAAGATATATGCATGCATGCATGCTTATAAAGATATATGCATGCATGCATGCAAGTATTTATGTATGCATGCATGTATGCGTGCTTATAAAGATATATGTGTGCATGCATTTTGCATGCAGTGATATATGTATGCATGCATGCATATAAAAGATACATACTTGCATGCATGCATGCATGCAAGCAAGCATGCATGCATGGATATATGCATGCATGCATGTATAAAAAGCCATATGCATGCATGCATGCATTTTTGCATGCAAGGATACATGCATGCATGCATTTTTGCATGCAAGAATATATGCATGCC
>NW_013572686.1:8569-10115 GCF_000499745.2 Eimeria mitis | reverse complement strand
ATATATATATATATATCTCTCTCTCTCTCTCTATACATATATATATATATATATATATATATATATATATGTATATATATAGATGTACATGTATGTATGGTAGCTGTTTATCTATCCTCGGCTGGTTTCAGCTCTTACTACTTGGCTGCTGTTGCTGCTGCTGCTGTTGCTGCTGCTGCTGCTGTTACTACTGCTATTGCTGCTGCTGTCGTTGGTTTTTATTCTCGCATGCAGGGCTGAGCTGCAGCAGCAGCTGCTACAGAGCCTCTCCGCTCGCTCTAGTTTATGTGTTTGCTGCTGCTGCTGTCTGCGTAGAAGTGTAGATGCATGCGCTGCTGTTTGGGGCTTTTATTTTAAAAATTAAATTGTTGCTGCTGCAGCTGAGAACAGCAGAAATCGAGCCAGGGTAATTAGCTGCATTTGTTGCAGCAGCTGTTGTACTTGTGTGTAGAAGGCGGGAGTTTTTCGTTCAAAATGTTTTTGATTTATTTATTTAAAACTTTATTTATCTTTTTTTCTTTTTTATACAATATGAATGGGCCTCTAACAAGCTCAGTAGTTACCGGGGTAAGGCGACTCGCAGCTCAGCAGCAACGGGCAGAGGAGAGGGGGGGGTATCGGGGTGTATTGAGGGTTCTTCAGTAGAAATTAGAATAATATTTACTTCTAGAAGATGTTATTTGCCTTCAAAATATTCTAAATTCTAATAAATTCAGCTGTCTGTACACTGCAGCGCAGCTGCAACAGACGAATGCAACAACAGGGGGGCCCGTCGTCGTTGGTTGCTGCAGGGGCCCCCAACAAAAACATGAAATTTTTCTCCGGGTTTTGAACAAATTAAGAAGAAATATTCACATTTGTGTATTTATTAGGCTGCAAAAACTTGTGTTTTTTGCCAAAGAGGAAATCAGTATACCCAATTCAACTTTGCTGATGCAAGAAACTCAAAACTTTGTTTCACGCAGCTCGGATCGGCACTGCTAGTTAGATGCGTCAGCACGAGAATACAAACATTTCGTCGCAATTTGTACATTATATATATTCCAGTTTCTTGAAATTCTGAAAAATTACGAGGGAAAGCTGTTGAGGATGTCGGGTGTATCGGCAGCTCCGGGTCGCCTGCGCCCGGCGATCCGTTGAGAATTACCGTCTAAATTCATTTAAAATATCATTTCTGCATATTTATTTGTTATTTTAATCAATTGATTCAAAAGAAACTTTGAAATTACCCCAGGATTCCGCAGATTCCGAGCAGCTGCTCGCCCGAGCTGTGTGCATGATTTCAGAACCCTCTGCAGTCGTCACCCCCTTCTTTTGTTTTTCAAAGCAAAACAACAACTTTCATGATTAATTTCTGCAGCTTTCCGCAGTCTTCTTCTGCCTGGGGGCCTCAACTGCAACGGAGCTCTGAGGCCGACACCGGGAAACCTGAATGGCGCAGCCGGGGTGTATCTGAAGCTCTCTGCGAGGACTGGAGTTCTCTTTTCCTCCTTTTAACCGATTGCAGTACCCAGCAGGTTTTTTGTAAACATGGAAACGGAGGATT
>NW_013572686.1:796-969 GCF_000499745.2 Eimeria mitis | reverse complement strand
AGAGAGACAGAGAGAGAGAAGGAGAGAGAGAAAAGAGAGAGAGGAGAGAGACAGAGAGAGAGAGAGAGAGAGGGCGATGGCTAGCTAGCTAACTACTGCTTGGCTAGCTATCTAGCTAGCCAGCTTGCTAGCTAGCTAGCTAGCTAGCTGGCTAGCTAGCTAGCTAGCTATAT
>NW_013572686.1:229-696 GCF_000499745.2 Eimeria mitis | reverse complement strand
GAGGGCGATGGCTAGCTAGCTAACTACTGCTTGGCTAGCTATCTAGCTAGCCAGCTTGCTAGCTAGCTAGGGAAGTAAAGAGATATGCAGATAGATGCCACACAAAGATTGAGCTGTCTCCTTTTTATATATTTGTCTCCTTTTTACCTATTTGTCTCCTTTTTATTTATTTATGTATTTATATCTTTATTTATTTATTTATATCTTTATTTATTTATATATTTATATATTTATATATTAATTAATTTATAAATTTGTTTCTTTTTTTCTCTGTCTTTGTCTTTGTCTCAGGCATGGCGGTGGTCGTCAACTGTGGGGTCAACGCGGCGCTCATTTGGAAGACACTCGAGGTAGCTAGCTAGCTAGCCAGCTAGCTAGCTAGCTAGCTAGCTAGCTAGCTAGCTATCTAGCAACCCCCCCAGCTAGCTAGCTAGCTAGCTAGCCAGCTAGCTAGCCAGCTAGATAGT
>NW_013572686.1:0-129 GCF_000499745.2 Eimeria mitis | reverse complement strand
TGGGGTCAACGCGGCGCTCATTTGGAAGACACTCGAGGTAGCTAGCTAGCTAGCCAGCAGTTTTTTTTTTAATCTAGCAACCCCCGAGCTAGCTAGCCAGCTAGCTAGCTAGCTGGCTAGCTAACTAGC
>NW_013572685.1:4185-4986 GCF_000499745.2 Eimeria mitis | reverse complement strand
CCCGGCAGCAGACACCAAACAGGCAACCATAAAGACTGCAACTGCAGCAGCAGCAGCAACAGCAACAGCAGCAGCAGCAGCAGCAGCAGCAGCCGCAGCAGACCGTCACCATCGACGCTGTTGTATACACCCGTGGCAGTAGCCAGCTACCTGCGGCTTATCGCAGTTGCGCTGTAGCAGCAAACTATAGCAGCAGCAGCAGCAGCAACAGCAGCAGCAGCTGGAACAACAACAGTCAGGATGGTTGCTGCTGTGGTTTCTTCGGGGACAACGACGGCAGCAACAGCTGCACCGAATACAGCAGCAAATGGAGCAGCAGCAGCAGCAGCTGCTGCTGCTGCTGTCACTCCCCCATCGCTACTGCTGCGGGCCTCCTCGGCTGCTGCTGTACCGCCAATCGCCTCGCTGCGACTGACACGCAGCTGCGGCAGCAGCAGCAGCAGCAGGACCAGGGCCCACAGCAGGAGCAGCAGCAGCAGCAGCAGCAGCAGCAACTACGCAGGCAGAAGCAGCAGGGCTGACTCGAATGAGCCCCCGTCGCCTGTCTCTGCTCCGGGAGCAGTTGCTGCAGAAGCAGCAGCAGCTCCTCCGTGCGTGAAGACCTTGCCTAGCAGCAGCAGCAGCAACAGCAACAGCAGCAGCAACAACAGCAGCAAAAATAGTAGCAACAGCAACGGTAGCAGCAGCAACAGAGATGAACAAAACAACGAAAAGGTTTATAGCAATGAGTCGATCGCCCGATTTGCTGCTGCAGTTGCTGCTGCACCAGCAGCAGCAACTGTAGGAGCTCCTTCATGCTTT
>NW_013572685.1:1507-4085 GCF_000499745.2 Eimeria mitis | reverse complement strand
CAGCAACGGTAGCAGCAGCAACAGAGATGAACAAAACAACGAAAAGGTTTATAGCAATGAGTCGATCGCCAGATTTGCTGCTGCAGTTGCTGCTGCACCAGCAGCAGCAGCTGTAGGAGCTCCTTCATGCTTCAGGAGCCTGCCTGGCAACAGCAGCAGCAGCAGCAGCAGCAGCAGTTGCTGCAGACATCGTGTTGCTTCTGCTTCTGTTGCTGCTGCTGTCCGTGCTAGTGAGCGGCGGCTTCGAGGCATCGAGCTGCCGTCAGAGAGCAGCAGCAGCGCAGCAGGAGCAGCAGCAGCAGGTGCTGCAGCGGTGCAGCTGCAGCAGTTTGCTGCTGCTTGGTGGGCTCTACCCTCCGTCGATACTGTCTGCAGCAGCAGCAGCAGCAGCGCAGCAATCTGCTCTTCTCTGGATGAGAGTGTTGCTGCTGCTCTCTTCCCGCCGAGTCCGCCGCTGCTGCTGGAGCCCCTTGTCCCTGAACAGCAGCAGCAGCAGCAGCAGCAACCTGAGCAGCAGCAGCAGCAGCAGCAGCAGTTGGTGGCAGCAGTCGCAAAGGCAATGAGGGAAACGCTCCCCAGCATGTATAAGCAAAGACAGAAGCAGCTGCAGGCCCTCGCGCTGCTGCAGCCTGAGGTGTACAGACACTGCACGGGGCTGCAGGTGGCAGCACGGATATACGCGGAGAGCCTGCAGATGCTGCAGCAGCTCTTCGAGCCGCAGCAGCAGCAAGAACAACAGCAGCAACAGCAGCAGCAGCAGCAGCAGCAGCAGCAGAAAGAAGAACAGAAACAGCAACAGCAGCAGGAGGAGCAACTGCAGCAACAGCAAAAACAGCAGGATCAACTGCAGCAGCAGCAAACACCCGAGAGTTCTGCAACAGGAACAGCAGCAGCAACAACAGCAACAACAACAGCAGCAGCAGCAGCAACAGCAGCAGCAGCAGCAACCCCCAGCAGAGATGCCCTCAGGGCAGCTCTGCTGCAGCTGCGTCAGCAGCAATCGCGTCTCGTTGGTGAGTTGATGAAGGGTATACGCGATTTTATAGGGCCCCTAGCAGGCGGTGCGTCGCGGGGGCCCCCCGGTGGGGGGGGCCCCCAAGGGGGCCTCACCGGGGGGGGCCCCCTTGGGGGCCCCCTGCGGCAGCCAAGCCGCAAACAGCAGGCGGCACTGCTGGCCGTCTGCGATAAATTTTTGGAGACATTTTTTAGCGGGCGAGTAGCAGCAGAAATATTGAGGGAGAGATGCATAGGAGCGCTGGAAGGATGTAAGCTGCTGCTGCTGCTGCTGCTGCTGTTGCTGTTGCTGCTGTTGCTGCTGGTGTTGGGGTTGGGGTTGGGGTTGGGGTTGGTGGTGATGGTGGCGGTGGTGGTGCTGGTGATGCAGAGGGTGATAGTGTTGCGGTTGTTGGTTGTATTGGGAATGCGGCGTTGCTGCTGCTGTTGCTGCTGCTCTTACTGTTGCTGCTGTTGCTGTTGCTGCTGCTGCTGCTGCTGCAGGGAATCCAACGGGTTCTGCGCTGCAGCCGTGTGTAGTCGATTCGCTGGTGCAGCGGGCAGCAGCAAACGCCCAGGGGTTGGCGAGGAGCAGCCTTGGTGTTGCCCCTGCTGTCCGTGTATTCCAATCCACTGTTTGCTGCTGCTGCAGCTGCAGCAGCAGCAGCAGCAGCAGCAGCAGCAGCAGCAGCAGCAAGATGAGCAGCAGCAGCAGCACAAGCGAAGGACCCTCTTCCCCCGAAGTAGGCATGGACGTTCGCTCTCCGCAAACGCTAACCCCAACCGGCAGCAGAAGCAGCAGCAGCAACAGCAGCAGCAGCAGCAGCAGAGACAGCAGGAACAGCAGCGGGCCTTGCAGGTGTCCCGGTAAGGCCTGTGACTGCTGTTCCAACAGCTGCAGCAGCAGCAGCAGCAGCAGCAGCAGCAGCAGCAACTGCTGCTGCTGCATATATTTCCCAGAGAATCGCATTGTCCGCTGCGCCCCTGCATACGTGTATAGCGGCTGCTTCGAGCTCATAAAGAACGCGATGGAGGCGACGGTGCAGCAGCACCTGCAGCAGCAGCTGAAGCAGCAGCTGCGGGAGCAGCTGCAGCAGCAGCGGCAGGACCAGCAGCAGGAATACTGTAACGAGCAGCAACAGCAGCAGCAGCAGCAGCACGAGCAGCAGCAGGAGCAGCAGCAGGTGCAGGAATGGGACTCTATGCCTGTCCGTCACTCCAGGTGTATATTCAGGTTGCCTTCTATCGGCGATCTATCTGCTAAAGGGAAGCAGCAGCAGCAGCAGCAGCAGCAGCAGCAACAGCAGCAGCAGCAGCAGCAGATAAGCCTGCCGCCGGTGGATATACACCTCATTTCCGCCGCAGACTCCGGGGTCGTCATTAAGGTACGTCTGTCTGTTGCTGCTGCTGTTGCTGCTGCTGCTTGTGCTGCTCATGCTGCTGCTTGTGTTGTTGCTGCTGGCGCTGCTTTCGTTGTTGCTGTTGCTGCTGCTGCTGCTGCTGCTGTTGCTGCATGTTTGGCTTATAACGTGACCGTCCCGCCAATATCGCTGCTGCTGCTTGTTCATCCCTTCTCTCTTGCTTG
>NW_013572685.1:1144-1407 GCF_000499745.2 Eimeria mitis | reverse complement strand
GCTGCTGTTGCTGCATGTTTGGCTTATAACGTGACCGTCCCGCCAATATCGCTGCTGCTGCTTGTTCATCTCTTCTCTCTTGCTTCTGTTGCTGCTGCTGCTGCTGCTGCTGCTGTTGCTGCTGCTGCTGCTGCTGCTGCTGCTGCTGCAGGTGAGCGACAGCGGGGGCGGACTGTGCCGGACGGAGCAGCAGTTGGCCTGGCAGTTTTTATACTCCACGCGGACTGTGCCCACAGACAGAGACGGGAATAGACAGACAGGTG
>NW_013572685.1:594-1044 GCF_000499745.2 Eimeria mitis | reverse complement strand
TGCTGCTGCTGCTGCTGCTGCTGCTGCTGCAGGTGAGCGACAGCGGCGGCGGACTGTGCCGGACGGAGCAGCAGTTGGCCTGGCAATTTTTATACTCCACGCGGACTGTGCCCACAGACAGAGACGGGAATAGACAGACAGGTGCGGCGCTGCCTTGCTGCTGCTGTTGCTGCTGCTGCTGCTGCTGCTTCTGTTGCTATAGCTGCTGCTGCAGATAAGGGTGCTGGCGATGGTGGTGGTGCTGCTGTTGCTGCTGCTGCTGGTAGTGCTGCTTATGCTTGTGCTGCTGATGCTGGTGGCGCTGCTGCTGGCGTTGCTCGTGCTGGTCCTGTTGCTGCACATGCTGATGCTGCTGCTGCTGTTGCTGCTGCTGCTGCTGCTGCTGCTGCAGGCGCTGCCCTGTTTTCTGGTTGGGGTGTTGGGCTTCCTCTTACGCGGATTTATGCCCGC
>NW_013572685.1:0-426 GCF_000499745.2 Eimeria mitis | reverse complement strand
GCTGCTGCTGCTGCCGCTGCTGCTGCTGCTGCTGCCGCTGCTGCTGCTGCTGCTGCCGCTGCTGCTGCTGGTGCTGGTGCTGCTGCTGCTGCTGCTGCTGCCGCTGCTGCTGCTGCTACTGCTGCTGCCGCTGCTGGTGCTGGTGCTGCTGGTGCTTCTGCTAGTGGAGGTGGCGGGAGTGGCGGTAGTGATGGCGCTGCTGCTGCTTGTGCTGCTTCTGTTGCCGTTGGTGCTGGCGCTGTTGCTGTTGTGGCTGCTGCTGTTGCTGCTGCGGATGCTGCTGCAGCCGCTGCTGCTGCTGCTGGTTGTAACATTGCTGCTATCGTTCCTGTTGCTGCTGCTGCTGCTGCTGCTCTCAGGCGGGGGACGCGTTCATATTTGTATGTGGCTAATCTAAGCCCCACTGCATGCACAGCAGAGCCCCAA
>NW_013572684.1:3392-4807 GCF_000499745.2 Eimeria mitis | reverse complement strand
GCGCCACGAAGCTCTCAACCCGCTGCCGCCGGCGCCGCTTGCGGGGGTTCCCCTTCTCTGCTGCTGCTGCTGCAGCAGCAGCAGCAGCTGCTGCTGCTGGTTCTGCTGCTGCTGCTGCTGCTGGTGGTGGTGGTGGTGGTTCTGCTGCTGCTGCTGCTGCAGGAGAGGCTGGACTCAAACCTTCGTCCTGGCGGGCCTTTGGCTCAGGATCTGCTGTTGCTGCTGCGGCTGTTGCTGCTGCTGCTGCTGCTGCTGCTGCTGCTTCTGCTGCAGCATCAGCCGGTGCAGCAGCAGCAGCAGCAGCAGGCGCAGCAGCAGGAGTTTCCTCAGTTGTATGTTGTTGGGTCTGAGGAGACACTGCGGGCTTGGCTCCTGCTGCTGCTGCTGCTGCAGCAGCAGGAGAGACAGCTGCAGCAGCAGTCTCCTCCCCCTTCACACCCTCGGCCTCCATGGGGGCCCCTCTATCTCCTCTGGGGGGCCCCGCTCTATCTCTCTTGGGGGCCCCTTCATCTTTGGGGGCCCCCTCCTCTGCTCCAGGGGCCCCCTCATCCCCTGGGGGCCCCCCCTCGCCCTTCATTTTGTCTCCCGCAGCACCGCCAGCGGGGGCCCCTTCTGTGGGGGCCCCCGCTGCAGCTGTACCCTCTTCTGCAGGGGCCCCCTCTGGGGGCCCCCCTACTATGGGGGCCCCCCGCTCCGTGAGTTCTCCTTTTGCAGGGGCCCCCTCAGCGGGGCCCCCCCCCGACTCCTCCTCCTCCTCCCCCTTGGGGGCCCCCTGTTGTATATGCTGCCCCTGGCTCTCTGTGTGTGTGTCTGTCTCCTGTTTTAGTTTAATATTTATTTTTTGTTTTATTTTTTGTTTGTTTTGTTTTATTTTATTTGCGGTGAAGACAACACGAAAAGGAGAGAAAGAACGAATGACGTCGGCCAATACATAACGCTGGTCCTCAATGAATGCTTCTCTGCTGCGGTGTCTCCTCTCTGCACACAGCAGCTCAAACTTCTTTATACACTCTAACACAGAACCCATGCTGCTGCTGCTGCTGCTGCTGCTGCTGCTGCTGCTGCTGTTGCTGCTGCTGTTGTCTCTTCTGTCGCCAGAGACAGGCAGACACACGCCGCCCCCGCTGCCGTAACGACGACGGTACCACGCAGCCAGGCTCTCCAGCGGCTCCCCTGGTTGACGCTCTCCCTCTTCTGCTGCTGCTGCTGCTGCTGCTGCTGCTGCTGCTGCTGCTCCTGCTGCTGCTGTTGTTGCTGCTGCTGTTGCTGCTGGTGAAGGGGACTCTGTTGCGGCGCCTGCTGGGGAGGTGCTGCTGCTGCTGCCGGTGCAGTCATCAGGAGAGCCCAGGAGGGAACGGGAGACGTTTGCTGCTGTTGCTGCAGTTGCTGCTGCAGTTGCTGCTGCAGTTGCTGCA
>NW_013572684.1:1907-3292 GCF_000499745.2 Eimeria mitis | reverse complement strand
CCAGGAGGGAACGGGAGACGTTTGCTGCTGTTGCTGCAGTTGCTGCTGCAGTTGCTGCTGCAGTTGCTGCTGCAGTTGCTGCGGCAGCAGCTGCTGCAGCATTCGACGGGTGAGACAGCAGCTGCGCAGCAGCAGCAGCAGGAGCTGCCGCTCCAACCGGAGCTGTCACTCCAGCAGCAGCAGCAGCACCAGCAGCAGCAGCAGCAGCAGCAGCAGCAGGAGGCGTCAGCTGCGTCGAAGCAAACAAGCCAGGTGTATGTACAGGGGCAAGGTGAGGGAGAAGAGGAGGCAGCAGCAAAGGGTCTTCGTAAGCAGCAAGCGGCGGCATGGAGAAGAGGCCCCCCAGGCGTGTCTGCTGCAGCAGGTGTAGGGGGAGGGGCCCCCCCCCGAGGCCCTTCAGGGGCAGCGAGCTGCTGCTGAGTGCAGCAGCAGCAGCAGCAGCAGATGCAGCAGGGGCACCCAATACACCCCCTGCTGCTGCAGGGGGACAGACAGACATTGATGGATCTGAGAGAGACAGAGCCGGGCGGCTGCTGCTGCTGCTGCTGCTGCTGCTGCTGTCAGCAGCAAACAAACCCTGGAGGCCCCGCTGCGCCGAAGCAACTGCAGCACCAAACAAAGCGAGCCGCTGACTCAACTCTGCTGCTGCTCCCCCTCCTGCTGCTGCTGCTGCTGCTGCTGTTCCGCCTGCTGCTGCAGTGCCGCCAGGAGCTGCTGCTGGTGGTGCTGCTGCTGCTGCTGCTGTAGCAGGGGCCGGTGATGCTGCTGCTGCAGCAATACTAGGAAGCCCAACTAAGCCACCGCCCGCTGCGGCTGCAGCAGGAGCAGCAGCAGGAGTAGTAGCAGCTGCTGCTGCCGGAGCAGCAGCAGCTGCTGCAGCAGGAACTGCAGCAGCAGGAGCAGCAGCTGCTGCTGCTGACAAAGGAACCCCAACACTAGGAGCTGCCTGGACAGCCGGAAGCAAAAACAAACCTGCTGCTGAGGGAGACACACCCGCTGCTGCTGCTGCTGCTGGTGCTGCTGCTGCAGCTGGTGCTGCTGCTGCAGCTGGTGCTGCTGCTGCTGCAGCTGGTGCTGCTGCTGCTGCAGCTGGTGGTACCGCTCGTGCTGCTGTTGCTGCAGCTGGCGCTGGTGAAGCTGCTGCTGCAGCAGGTGCTGGTGTTGCTGCTGCAGTAGGCGCAGCAGGCGCTGCAGCAGGCGCTGGTGGTGCTGCTGCTGCGGGTGAAGCTGCTGCTGCAGCAGGTGCTGGTGGTGCTGCTGCAGCAGCAGGAACTGGTGATGCTGCTGCTGGGGGCGCTGGTGTCGCTGCTGCTGCTCTAGCTGGAGGCGGTATTGCTGCGGTTGCAGCAGCCGCAGAGGGGGCAGCAGCAGCAGCAGCAGCAGCA
>NW_013572684.1:0-1865 GCF_000499745.2 Eimeria mitis | reverse complement strand
ACTGCAGCAGCAGCAGGGCCCCGTGCTGCTTCGGGGGGACTCAAAGATCTCGACGAAAGGGTCCCGCCGGCAGAAGCAGCAGGAGCAGCAGCAGCAGCAGGAGCAGCAGCAGCAGCAGCATGTTGCTGCTGCTGCGAACGTGAGTCCTGCTGACTCATCGTCAGCAGCTCTGTGCTGCAGCTGTTGATAGGGTTTAGGGGCCCCCCTATGGGGCCGAGGGGCCCCTGAGGAGGCCTTGGGTGTTGTTGCTGCAGCAGCAGCTACTGGAGCAGCTGCGGATACCGTTGCTGCTGCTACCGCTGCTGCTGCTGCTGCTGGTGTGGCCGTTGCTGCTGCTGCTGTGTTGCTGCTGCTGCTGAAGCGCAACAACTGCTGCCATTGACGGGGGCCCCCAAGATGAGGGGCCTCAGGGTCAGCAGGGGGCCCCTCGGGAGAGGGGGCCTCCACAACTTTGCTGCTGACTCAGAGGGGATGGGTCCTGCTGCTGCAGCGACAGCAGCAGCAGCAGCAGCAGCAGCAACAGCAGCAGCAGCAGCAGCAGCAGAGCAGCAGCAACAGCAAACTCCGCTGAATAACCTAACGAACCGAACATGAAACGGCTGCAGTTCAAAGACTTTCGTTGAGTAAGGCCCCAGGGGCCTCTGCATGCTGCATGCTGCTGCTGCTGCTGCTGCTGCTGCTGCTGCTGCTGTTGCTGCTGCTGCTGCAGCAGCAGCCGCGGCATGTGCAGCAGCTTGTATGCGACCATAGCGGCGATGCTGGCTTGTCTTTGTCTTTTTTTTTATTAAAAAAAAATAAACAAAACACGCCTCAGCCGCAGCAAGAGGAGTTGGTGTATTCAGTTAGCTGCAACAGCAACAGGCTGCAGCGCAGCAGCTGCCTAGCAGCAGCAGCAGCAGCAGCAGCAGCAGCAGCAGCAGCGGAGCAGCATATGTTTCTCCAGCTGTATATACATCTTAATTGACTCAAACACAGCAGCTGAGAGGAGACAGGAGACAAACAAAGGAGACAGAAGAAGCAGACAAGCAGCAGAGACACACCACACACAAACAGCCAGCACGCTCAGGCCTCACGCAGCAGCAGCAACAGCAGCAGCAGCAGCTGCAGCTGCAGCAGGGGCTGCTGCTGTTGACGCTGCAGCGGGAACCAGGGCCAAGCTTGTCCTGCTGCTGCTGCTGTGGGGCCCCTCAGGCCTTCGCAGCGACGAAGGGGGGCCTCAGCAGCAGCAGCAGCAACTGTTGCTGCAGCAACTGCTGCAGCAGCAGCAGCTGCTGCTGCTGCTGCGGTGATTAGCAGTGTGTGTTTACACCGACCCGAAGACCCCCTAGTGTGTGGGGAGACAGCACAGAGTACACGTAGTACCCGTAGCAGCAGCAGCAGCAGCAGCAGCAGCGGGTGCTGCTGCTGCTGCAGCATCAGCAGCAGCAGCAGCAGCAACAGCAGCAGCAGCAGCAGCAGCAGCAGCGGAGGTAGTGTGTTGATCGTGTATGAATGGGGGCTAGAGGCAATGGATGCCTCGCTGCTGCTGGAGCCACCCTTTGAGTGTGAGGTGTATGCAGACTGTCTGCGGCTGCTGCAGCGGCGGCCGGGCGGTGCTGAGGTGTACATACACCGCATAGACCCTGCTGCAGCTCACCCAGACGCCAGCAGCAGCAGCAGCAGCAGCAGTAGCAGCAGCAGCAGCGGCGGGAGCAGTAGCTGCTGCAGCGACTTGCACGTGTCTGCTTCTCCTCCCGCAGCAGCAGCAGCAGCAGCAGCAGCAGGTACTAGTAGGCCGCGGTGTCTACACAGCTTGCGCTGCTGGGGGGTGTTTGGGGTGTATAGGGAGGTGGGGGGCGGCTGCCTGCTGCTGGTGGAGACAGCAG